>NC_045437.1:166613817-166909591 GCF_002776525.5 Piliocolobus tephrosceles
ACATATATACATATACACACACATATATATACATACACACATATATATACATATATACACACACACACATATATATACATATATATATTTATTTATATGTCCATCTGCCCCTGCAGATGCTCAGCAGTATGTGAAAAGATGCATACTGGACTGCATGCATTTGCTGTCTGAGAAATGAAACGTGGTGAAGGAGAGTCAGATGGAGATAACTTTTCCTTTCTACAACTTTATACCCTGATAGATTCAGGCAAGTAGGTAGCACTTTTAGGACACAAAAACTCAAAGTGACAGTTAAAAAAATTTTTTAGAGGATCATGGGAAATACTCAGAATGCTAAATGATAAACAGGAGACAAAACTGAATTTGCAATATATTAATGGTAAAAATTCATATGACAATTAAAAGGAATAGAACATTCCCAAATTATAATAGCTTATGATCTGGTGGTTGAATTATTGGGAAGGTTTTTTCTCTATTACCTAAATATTTGGCAACCTGTTTTCATGACTTTTACCATTTTAAAATAATTGAAACAAAATAAAGCATACAAATTTTCTCGATTGACTTTAATTTTAGAAACTCACATGTGCACCTAGCAATGGGTCAGTGAAGAGCAGATCAGAGTGAGATGAAGCCCACAGGTAACCAAGAAACCAAACCCTGCATCCAGAACCATCCTGAAATCAAGAGAAGTTTCTCAGAGGCTTCTCGTATCCAGGCCATCCAGACTCACTGAGTGGTCTCAGTTGAACACCCAGAGAAACCAGCGTTTTATCTTGAGAATTCAAAAATTATCTAACTTCTCCTTGTCTCAAATCCATGGTGTCCTCAGCGATTTCTCAGGTTGGCCCCACAAACCATAGCCCCATTTATTTCCCATAGTCCTATTCTTGTAATTCTCTCTTGCTCTTAAGTCAGTTCCTACCTTTCTCCATATCCCACAAATCTTTCCATGTGCCATCTAGAAATGTCCCATTTTGACCTCCAACTCTCTTTGTCTTCACAATCTTCTCTCGCTTCTCTGCCAGACTTACTCATCAGGGTTCTCACAAGGAGGCTGCTTATTTTCTCAGGTCTCACTCATCAGAACCCAGAGACACACCTACTTCTTTCTCTCCTGACACTGCCACATCCAAACCACCATAACTCCTATATATATTCGTCTTCCAACCCAGTCTTCTCTTCTGAGCTCCAGATCCACGTATCCTACAGCCCCCTTGACAGATCTGCTACTGGGAGATCTCATAGGCACCTAAATTGAAGAAATGCCTATTGCATTTAAAAAATATGCACAAAGTATCTTGAATGTGATCCTTCATCTTCTTTCTGCAATCCCACTTCTCCTTCTCTAGTGCTTTCCATCTTGGTAAATGAATCTATTTGTGCCAGAAGACTGGGCTTCCTTGACACTTCCTTCTTTCTCACTTCTATATCTAACCATCATCAAATCTATGGACTCGTAAATATTTCATAAGTCCAACCACTTCGCACATCTTTACTCCGTTATCCTGGTCTAAGCCGCGTCATGTCTCAAGGAGACTATTGTAGTTGCCTCTACCTGGTCTTCCCATGTTTTCTCAGTCCTCTTTCTCATCTGGTCTCCACACAGTGGTTCTACATGTGTAACATGGAAATATGATCACATCCTCCTTGAGCCCCTTCAAATGTATGCCTTTGCTCACAGAATGAGACCCAAGCTCCTTAGCTGGCTCCGTAAGGCATTCCATAATCTGCCTCTACTCTAGCCTCCTCATACCCCAAATATTTAATGAAGAAACCCAGACTAATATGGGACCTGGCCTAGGAGAATAAATAGGTAAACAACATAACTATGATCATGACAAGTGCTACGAACAGGCTCTGAGCTAGAGACCATCAGGGTGAGAAGAGCTGACCTCTTTGAGATGGGGTGATTAGAAAAGGCCTTGGGAAGAAGCAACAGTTAAGTTCATCCCAGAAGTATGAGGAAGTATCAGGCATTGTGAGGACAGAGGGGAGTGTTTCAGCACCTGCAAATTCAGAAAGCTAAAATAGGTGACAGGAGAGAGAAAAAGATAGAAGTCCATTGTGAATGGAGAAAAGTGAGGTGGGAATTTAGGCAGGGTCTCCTCGCTATGAGCAGGGAAGAGTCGGAATTTTATTCTAAGGACAGTGGAAAACCACATCTCCTTCACTGATCATACTCCATCCCACTGGGGCTCTTTCACTTCTTTAAATGGTTCAATATCTTTCCTGGCCCATGGCCATTCAAACCTAGTGTTGTCTCTGGAACCCCATTTTTTCTTCTGTCATCCATCTGGTGCCAACGCATCCTTTGGGTCTCAGCTGAAATGCTACTTTGTCCCAAAGCGCATCGCTGGCCTCCCAGCTGAGGTCAGGCCCTATCACGTACTCTCATATCTCCCTCTGTTTTTCCTTCGTGGCTCTTCCCACTATAGAAATGACTTGATATAACATGTCTGTTTGCCAACCACTCTATCCCTAGGACTGGGCACAGCCCAGATTCTTTAAAAGGATTCTTAAATAAATGAACAAATGCCTAAGTTAATGAAAATTGGGGAAGCTTAGAGTATGTTTGACCGAGGCTGACAATGACCATAGAAACTTTTAAAGTTGGAAGTGATCTGGAATCCCTTTAAGCCAAGCCACTCATTTATTGATAAAGGATGGATCCAGAAAGAAATCATCTGTCCAAGGTCACTGAGCTGCTCACCGGGCAGCTCCTGCTTCTGGATCCAAAGACAGACCCTCCCATTTTTCTCATAGAACTCTGTGGCACTTGAAAAAGGTCCTGGGGGAAGTAAATTCTTCAAGACAAACTGTTTCTGGCTGCTAATAACTGACTAGGAAAGAAAAAATAATGTAGGCAGCATTAGTATTTTCCTGATGGATTTAGTTACAGAGATTAAAGTGTCAGCTTGGTAAAGTTCCAACATGTCTCGGGTTTGACACTAGTTTTAGAGTGAAGGTAAAGACGTCCAGAGCAGGCTCTTTGACATGTTGGGGAGCAGTGTCCCAGGGGTCTCTCCCTCAGAACCTCGGCTCAGTTTGTACGGTGGGTCTGGTTGGCTCTGGGAGGCCCACAGCTAGAAAGAATAACAGGGGTGTGCCGTCCAGGCCTGAGACCTGTTGGCACTAAAGTGTGGGAAAAGTTCTCACAAGGCCTGCCCACGGTCAGCCCTGTCCAGACCGAGGTTATTAATCTTTCATGTCCCCAAACACTCAAGTCACAGCATTTTGAAAGGGAAAAATAAAGTGGGATGTCACAGGGGCAGTGTGGTAGAGTAGAAAGAACAGCAGAAGGTGACTTGGGAGTTTGGACTTCAGTTCCTCAAAAGAAATCAAGAGTATTGGACCAGGTGATGCACAAGCTGCCTACTGGCTTTATGATTGGGCTTGAAGCTTTTAAATCCTGTCCAAATCCAACATATCTAAACACATTTTCAGGAAGTGGGAATAGGGCTTAGGATCTTAGAGTCAGACTGCCTAGAGTCCAGCGTTGGCTTTACCACATATTAGCTGTATGCTATTGACCTCTTAGTGCCTCAATCTCCTCTTCTGTAAAATGGGCTTCATCGGGTTGTTTTGAAGATTACAAGAGAACTCTATTAAAGTGGTTAGCATATAGTAAGTGTTCAATGAATGTTATCTATGACTAGTATTATCTTCTGACACAGGAAAAGCATGCGCAGAAAAGACGAGGGACTACAGTGAGCCCAATGTTTACGGTCACTTACAGGGAAGAAAGATAATTCCTCAGCTGTTATCAGTATCCAAATGGTATCAAAAGAAATGGTATTCAGGACGTAACAAATAGATAAGCACAGTTCAAAACTGTTCATACATCCTGATCTCATTTTTGAAAAATTCAATATGAAACCCAATACTACGTATATAGGTAAGGAGGCACAAAAAAGAATGTTAGCAGCAATTACCTCTGGGAGGAGATGATGGGGCAATCTGTGGCCTATGTTTTCTTTTTTATTTCTTATTTGCTTATTTGTGCTTTCTAAATTTGTTTAGCAAACTTTTTGTGAAAACAAGGATTTTTTTAATGCTAACATCAGAGGAATTGGAGAAAATAAATCAAATTTTTGTCAATAGCTTTATTATACTTATAGATTACTCATCATCTGGGACCCTGAATCACTTTCATTTTGTAACTTTTCATTTGGAAGTTATTCTTACAACTGCTCCTGGGCTTTTAGTTGCAAAACAAAACAATGCAAAAATTGAAGGAGCCAAGTGTCAGTGGGAACTGAAACATGTGGAGAAGGAGCATGACAATAATTATTCATTAAATGGCCGGGCGCAGTGGCTCATGCCTGTAATCCCAGCACTCTGGGAGGCCAAGGTGAGCAGATCACAACGTCAGGAGATTGAGACCATCCTGGCTAACACAGTGAAATCCCAACTTTACTAAAAAAACAAAAAGAAAAAAAAAATTAGCCGGGCATGGTGGCAGGTGCCTGTAGTCCCAGCTATTCGGGAGGCTGAAGCAGGAGAATCACTTGAACCTGGGAGGTGGAGGTTGCAGTGAGTTGAGATCACGCCACTGCACTCTAGCCTGGTGACAGAGTGAGACTCTGTCTCAAAAAATAATTATTATTATTTGTTAAATGAATGCAAGAATTAACAAGATTCACTCAAAATCTCCATGGCATGGAAACTGATTGCACATGGGGTAAGATCCATGCTCCTAAATATGAATCACAGTGTGACTCCAGTCTTGCAGACACACACACACCCTGAGTTTCTTCAGGTCTGTAGGTACACACAGAGTTACATTCAAGGTAATAATTCAAATTCCACTGGCATTTGCCCCTACCTGCTTAACACAAAGCTCCTGAAAGCAATGAAGTCAATGGATAATGAGAAAGTAGAGATGAAATAAAAAAAGAATTATAGTCTGCTACCTTTAAAACGATTTTTCTCAGTTGTTTTCTAACATATCAAATTTTAAAAACATATTTTCAGAATGTACTCTTTGGAAGGAAGATTACATATTTGTTTCTTTGAAATCTGAGGGTTGCATGAATTCGGATGTGCATGTATTTCCTTTCCTATATAGTCTGTGTACTTCAGGCAGTCTCTTTCCTGGAAAAGGATGGATGGTCTCAAATGTATTCTATCTCCCACAGCCCTAAGATGGTGCTGGCCAAATGATACACCAGAGTAACTTTTTTTTTTTGAGACAGGGTATTCCTCTGTCACTCAGGCTGGAGTACAGTGGTGTGATCATGGCTCACTGCAGCTTCAGCCTCCTGGGTTCAATCGATCCTCCTACCTTGGCCTCCCTAGTAGCTGGGACCACAGGCACATGCCATCATCCCCAGCTAAAACCACATTTTAAATCTGGCAAAAAAAAAAAGCTTCATGCTTCAAAATCTCTCCTGCCCTTTGACCTACTGAGGTTACCTGGACTCTCCAAAAACCAGAAAGTCCCTTCATGGCAAGGCTGGGCTCTTTGTGCTCATACTGGGCAGTTTCCTTTTTTTCTGCACTGAATACTTATTATTACAATTAATACTTAATTGAAATAGGAGCCCAAAGCAGTAGCTGGGAATGTCCCAAATCATTTCTCTCATGAAACCTCAATTCTTCTTCCTCCCAGTAATCCAAGGAGTAGAGTGGATCAGATTGAACTTAAAGGTATAATGAGTAAAAGAAGATAAACTCAAAAGCACTTTTGCCTTTCAATACCTCATCCCTTCTGAAATATTTTAAATAGTGTTTTAGGGAAAAGAAAAGTTGAAGATGGGTAAATAAACCATTGATTTAAGTTATTCTTTTCCTATACATCTGAAGTATTTTATTAGCTTGCTGAATATCTAGAACGACCTGGAAACCTACAGGGCCCTTTGTTCTGTGAGGGCCTCCCCTTTGCATTCCTTCTGACCACCAGTGCCCACTCCCCACCACTTATCCCTAACAGAGATCTGTCTTAGTGCATTAATGAAATCACTAATGTCTAGCAATAGACACCCTAATACCACTGTTCCTAGAATGACATGTATATTACATTCTGCCTCCGTATCTTTCATGAGGGAGTTTTTATGTGTCACTAGAAAATACTGTATAACACTCTTTATTAGCCCCATGATACCCCAGCCCATCAATACTTGTCCAGGCCTGATGAGATCATGCTATGCTTCTTAATCAGAGTGAAAGACAGCAAGAAATAACTTTATGAAAAAATCAATTAAAAACCAGTTGCCCAGGTGAACAAAACACATCTTTGGGGCATGAGAAGAGGAGTAATAATGAAATGAAGTGGCAGGAGGCACTGCCGAGAAAAAGGCCTAGTGATTACTGGTCATCTTGGTGTATGTCACTTTTCTTTTTGTTTTATTTACATAAAACCCTTTCATTCAAACACAAAAGACAGTCACTATTCTCAGGTGCTCTGAATGAGGTTTCTAGGAGCAGCGATGGGTTTTTGCAGAACCATCTATAGACACACCTGGTCCACAGGCAAGAAGTCAAACTGATAGCAAGGTAATGCAGACCTTGGATTTCTGCTTGAGAAATGATGCAGCAATGATGGCTTAGTATATATGCTGCTGAAGCAAGCACAGAAATGATGGCTTAAAGTGCAGATTTCTGGGTCTATTCCCAGAGAATCTTTTGTTGAGAAGAACCCAGAAATCTGAATTTTAAGTAAACATGCCAGGTAAGTTTCATGCAAAAATAAAGGCTGAGCACCACTCTTGCAAGAGGCATGACTCATAAGCCAGCAGTCTTCTTAGTGCAGAAAGTTCACCACATGGCCACCAGATGGTCAGGTCTCCCAGTGTATCCACCCATGTAACCACGCACCCCACCCAAGATATGGAACATTTTCCTTCCTAGAAAGTTCCCTCAAACCCCGTTGCTGTCCTGCCTCATCCCCTGCCCAGACAACCAGTGATCTGACTTTCATCTCCCTAGGTTAGTTTTGCCTGTTGCAGAACTTTGTACAAGTAGAACCATACTCTGTTGTGTCTTGTTTCTTCTGCACAGTCATGTCTATGAGACGTCATGATATAATGAATGGATAGAACTCAGCACAGTGTAAGGTCCTTGTGCATGAATGACAGCTGCTATCATCATCATTACCAATATCATTGTGTCCTCTGAAGATTTATTATAGTTTTCTTTGCTATTCAAAAATAATGGGAATAAGTATGGTGGCTGCACAGCCTGGGAAAATACTTTCATTATGGGTTGTTAGGCTTCTTCTTTAGGAACACTCTGAGACAGCAGACATAAGTTGGCCAGGTAGCTTGGTTGCAATACAGCTACCACATAGTGATCACCAGAGCTCTGAGACGCTGCTGATAGCTGTTTTATCATGGGTTCCTTTTAATCATGGGTTCCTAGAGAGCCAAGCCACAATTGTTACATAAATATTCCTGCTTAAGAAATCCTGGCTCATGGAGCTCATGAGTTATGAAGCCAGATTGCTTTCAGAGGTAGGAAGAGGCCTTTAAGGAGAGAACAGCCCTACCTATACCTCGGCTTCTAGAAAGCTGATAATGGGGTTGTATGTGCTCCTTTTCATTGCTTTCCATCTATAATTATGATACTTAGAATACAATTATTTAGAAAAACAGGAAGAATGTGGCAGAACACAATTATTACTCTTGTGTTCATTTCTGGTTCAATTGGGGTTCTATGGGAATGTAGATAGGAGAGAAACTAGATTAGGCTTACTTATTTTATTATTTATATATTTGTTTGTGTCAAGAAGGCTTTCAACTCAGAGCAGATTAGAAACTCTTTCCAGGAAAATTAAATCTGGGCTTAAAAAAATATATGGCACTAAGCTCTATTTAGTAAGGTGAATTCCCCTGGTAGAAAGCCCATTATTAGACATTATGCCCTGCTCGGAAAAAATAACATTCATATTAAATAGTTTGCATTTGTGGGGGGAATAGGGATAGCATAAAACAAACAAAAAAGCAGAAGTAAGTAAGGGCAATATTTCGCTGGCATGCTAATGGTAACACAACAAACTAGCTCATGGAGATGGCATAATATTTCATCCCATGACAGCCAACGTATTAGTGATGGACCATAAGGGAGAGAAAGTGAGGAGTCTGAAACTCTTTCATGACACTTGGAACAAGCACTCTATGCCCCTAGCAGTCCTGTTCACTGGTGGCTGCACAGGAAAAATCCCTTTGGTCTGCTTTTATTACTTGATTTTGTGGGCATTCCTATTCAGTAATCTTTTTGATAAATATTTGTTCAATGCCATTTTTTTTTTTTTTTAACCAGGTACTGTGCACACTTCAAGCTTCTTTTGGCTCTAACCAAAAAACAAAAAAGAATATCATTTTAATACGGACTGTTATTTCCATGTAGCACTCCAATGTCCAATATAGACATGCTAATTCCATGAAAATTTTGTCTTGGATGTATTTTTAGATTTGTAGAACTATTATTTCTTTCAAACAGATATAACTGGAGGGTTTGATTTGTGTCTCGTTCCTTCATGGCCTCATCACATTGTGTACTGCATATTTTACTCTGTCATCTCCCTTGAGATTTGATCTGCTTGAAGGCAGGGTCTTATTCTAATCTCCCCACTTAGCACGGGGTCTAGGACACAGGAATTACTCAAAAACGTATTGATTGGATGAATGAACAAGAACAGAGAAGCTTTTCTAATTTGCCTCATAAAAATACTTGCAGAAATAAACACGTAGTAGACGGTGGTTAAGAAGCACCTGGATTTTAAATGTGCATTCTCTGGAAACTTCCTAGAAATCCTAATTAGGTCTGGGGTGGGTCTCAGGAATGCAAGTGTTTAACAAACTCCCACGTAATTCTTATCACCAGGCACGTCTGAGAAACTCTGCTCTGAAGTAAAATATTATTGACAGATGATACTTTGGAAAATCAAGAATGATACTTCAGCTGGAGCCATATTTGTATGGACAATAAGCATTAGTACCTAAAGCACAATAAAGATTAAGCTAATGCCAGTATTCAAGTAGAAGCTCTGTTTTAGAGCCAGCCTTCCTCTTCATAGTAGCATATCACTAAGTGATTTTCACTCTGCCTCAGTGCACAGAGGCCTGAAGCCCCACCTTCTTAGGGTGCTGGACCATAGTAGTCCCATTTCTACTACTACCATCTCCTTGTTTCAATTTCTGATGTAAATGAGGGCCATTCTGAGGTTGTCTGAGAGGTAAATGTACTGCCCATTGATTTTCACAAATCCTGTGGGTCCTGTGAAATCCTCTTAAATGAGTATCAGATACAGGAACAAAACTGAGAAATTGAATAGGAAATGCCATAGTTCAGAGTGAAACGCGAATGTTCATCTGTTCTGCTGAAAAACATAGGCCCAGTGTGATCTGGCATAAGCCCAGGCTGATGCTGGTAAACACATATTTTAAGGAAAAGCCTCAGATATGCCCCAATTATTGTATAGATGTCCAGGTTAGAGCAGGACAAATGGGGCAGTGACTCTAATTGGCTCCTTGGACAAATTCAAATTTTGAATAAGCCAGGGAAAGTGTGAGATCGTGGCATCGTATAGTGGTAACTTCTTGCAAAAGTATTACTTAACTGACGTCCTAAAACAATATGGCTTCTCCTAGAATCAGTCACCAAATGCCACTTGCATGGTTATAAAGCCACAGTGATATGCAATGATGCCTCTGCCAGTGAATGACTGGCAACCTGAGTCAGTCACCTTTCCTGCACCCCGGCCCCCAACGCAACAGACTTTCATGCAAAATTGCCCATTTGCATTTCAGTGTAATTGAGCACATTGAGTATAGCTACTCTGTTAGCATTTCCTCTGCTGGGTGCTAGAAGTATAAAGCAAAATGAGCCATGATGTGTGGCCATGCAGGGTTTATCATTTGATAGAATAGTTGCCTAAAATAAACAACATCATAAGGATAGAATGTGTTAAATCCCCAATTGAGACATAGAACAGTGCTTGTCAAACTTTAATGTGCATATGAATCTGGGGATCTTGTTATAATGCAGATTCTGATTCAGCCGATGTAAGACAGAGCCCAAGGTTCTGCATTTCTATTATAACAAGCTGTCAGGCAATACGATGCTGATCTGAGGATCACACTTTAAGTAACAAGGCATTCAACATTCAAGTGAGAGTATCAGGAAGGTAGCCAGATATATGCATGTAGAATTCAGCAGAAAGGTGAAGATACAATTTGGGGGGTTACAGATATCTAGATGACACTTAAAATCATTAGATTGACTCAAGTGACCACGACAGTGAGTGTGGAGAAAGAAGATGAAGGAGCGGAACATTGATGCTGCATTTTAAGCAAGCGAATTTGGCTGCATCCAATGGTTCCTTTTGAGATTAGTGAAAAACAGAAGAGCAAGGCTGGAGTTCAGTTGTAAAGGGACTCAAATGCCACTTTAAGAAGTTTGGACTTGAAGGAACAATTCTTATTCTTCACAGTCATGGGGGAAACTAGCTGATGGCAAGATGACATCAGCTAGTTGTAGTCACACCACCCGGTCCTTACACAAACAGAGTCGTATAAAACAAGTGAGGCTAATATGCTACTCTGGGGCTCTGAAAATTCCACAAAACATTTAAGTGAGCAATTTTGAGTGACTTTCTCAATGTGGCAAACAAGTTATTCCTGTAACTGAGGGCAGACTATAAATATGACACATCTCTGTTTGGTAATTGCTTTATTTCGGATTAAGACTAGCAATTTTCTTGTCAGAGACAGGCACGCAGTAGAAAGGGAGTGGGGAAATTTGGACAGCTCAGGCAGTTTTTGCAACTTGAAAAGCCATCTGCAGTTATTTTCTTTTAATATGGCAGATTTGGCATTAGCATCAACTTTATTTTCTCTTGTGGTCTTTTTTTTTCTTTTTTTTGATACTCTGTAGAGCTCAAAACTTTATTAACTCTGTTAAGCACAGAGCCGTTATGTCTTAGTTATTCCTCTCTAACCTGTACTCTATTCCAAGAGTTCTTGGGAGAAGTGGTTGAGAAACTTGGAAAAACTGGATGCTGGTAAGGGGCACTCAGGTTTTAATAATCTCACTCACCTTAGTCATTAAACCGAATGTGCAAATCCCCAGAATTGCACTGAGCTCTTTGTAACCAGCTAGTCACCATGTGTTTATGTGTCTTTTAGATCTTAACATGTATGTGTTAATCCAGCCTTCCCACAGACACCTACTGCAGACATCCATACCCAATGATCATGTGATCAACATGACTAACTCACTCC
Source organism: Piliocolobus tephrosceles (assembly GCF_002776525.5). Classification (NCBI taxonomy): domain Eukaryota; kingdom Metazoa; phylum Chordata; class Mammalia; order Primates; family Cercopithecidae; genus Piliocolobus; species Piliocolobus tephrosceles. The sequence continues at coordinate 166,625,043 of NC_045437.1, forward strand.
ATTTACTGAAAAGAGCAGTCATCATTTTTCCCAGAATCTTTGGCCTATTCTATTCTTTTTCAAAGCCATTTTTGGAGGTAGTAGAATGTACCAAGAGAAGAGAATTCAGGAGATTTCCCTTTATCTACAACATTCTATATTATTTACATATAAAAGTATGATGCAAAATGACATAATGTTAACATTTGTTAATCCTGGACAGTGACTATTCTCCTGTTTGTTATATTTATCTTCCCTCCTTTTTAATATTGTGACTTTTTTTTTCCCCAAAATAATAGCAATGAAAGCTCTGCTGAGAACTCAGGGTAAACAGACCTGGAGGCACAGAGCAGTTTCCCTCTGACTTGTCTTTCTTGCCTCCACTTGCCTTCAATCAGAAATCACGTCAAGAGATGGAAGAAGTACTCATGAACTTTTGTACCTTAACTTAGAACTACTTTTGGATATGGTGATTTTTTTAACACCTTTTTTTTTTTTTTTTTTTTTTTTTTTGGTTAATCTCCGTGCAATAAAATTCACTCTTTTTGATGTTCAGTTCAATGCATTTTGGTGAATGCAGTCTGTAGCCACCACGGTCAAGATACAAGATGGCTCCATCACCTTTTATATTCAGCTCCCTCTGTCACCTTGACTGTTGGCAACCACCATACTGTCTCTGCTCATATAGTTTGTTTTTCCCAGCATTTAAAAATATGTACAGTCAATTCCTTTAATTTTTATTTTTAGGTGACTTCAATTTCATGTATTCTAATCATGAGAGGATTCAATGAGCACATTATCACTCTAAATTTTCCAAACCCAAAGTTAGGAGTAAAAGTCATTTGGCTTCTTATCATAAAGCACACAGTTGGTCATTCAGGCCCAAAATATCAAATCCATATCTTCTGATATTTGCATTTAATTAACTTATCTTTTTGTGTAAGTGGATTTCACATGGATCTCCCATAGAGAGCTAATTGCAGCTCACATTTAGCCATTAGATTCTCACATGTAATTTCTGTCAACATCCCTGGGAAGGGTGCAGAATGAACTAAAGGCAAAATTTATTTCACTCTCAAAGGTTAACCAGGACTTCCTTTCCAGTTTCCATTTTGTGTCAGAGCTCATAGTAAGCTGATCTGACACGAAGGTGACAGCATTTCTTTTCTTCCTTTGTTCCATTTAATTATTTTTAAAAGAGACATAAAAAAGTTTTAAGATTGCTTTCAGCACCTCCTTTTCAAATGCTACATTCCAAGTTTAAGCTCAAACTTAACTGTAATGAGATTGTTATCAACACCTGACAGAAAAAATAAAAGCATCATGAATGAATATATTCAACCCCCCTCTTGACAAGACCGCTTATATCTTCTCTTATGAAAGCACAGTATAGATTCTTTCTGTCTGCTTTTTAGGCATATCATTTTCATAATCTACCTAGGTGTCTAAATCATTCTAGGGATTTCTGAGAAACTGACTTCATTCTACACATGCTGTGGAGGGAAAAAAATCGAAGTGAGGAGTGGAAACATCACTCCACCTTCGTGCTCCCTTAGAAGTAACTTTGAGTTTTTGCCCGAAGCAATTAGAAGACACGTTTCTGTTTGGGAAATACACATGCTCTATCAGTGGAAGTCAGGAAGCAAGCATGATTATTTTCTTTAGTAATTTAGAAAAGACAATTTTACAGCATGCTTTAGGAATTTAAAAAGCCCCAAACAGTCCAGAAATTCAGAAATCATAAGAAGTAGCATACAGACAGACGCGTGACTTTGTATGGACTTTCATCATTTTAGCATACATTATTTTAAGGTGCTTAATGTACATATCACATGATAGTTTTAATTTACCATAATGTTTTTATGATATCAAATGAACAGAAACTCGTCTTTTTCCATAAGGAACAAATCTAACACATACGCACAAAAAATAACTTTATAGCATAAAATGCAAAGAGAAAACAGTAAAGAGCTGTGTGGTCTGTCATATTTTAATAGTAATGCATTGCTTAATGATAGATACATTCTAAGATAATGCATTGTTAGTGTTGCCACTGTGCAAACATCATAGAGTGTACTTACACAAACCTAGATGATACAACCTACTACACACCTAGGCTAGATGTATAGCACGTTGCTTCTAGGCTACAAACCAGTACTGCCTGTGACTGCACTGAATACTGTAGGCAACTGTAACACAATGGTAAGTATTTGTGTACCTAAGGTAAGCATTTGTACAGCAAACATATTGTTAAAAGATACAAAATAGTATATTTTTGGCACTTAATGGAGCTTACAGGACTGGAGGTTGCTCTGGGTGAGTCAGTGAATGAGTGATGAGTGAATGTGAAGGCCTAAGATAATACTGTACACTACTGTGGACTTTATGAACACTCTAAACTTAGGCTACACTAAATTTATTTTAAAAACTTTCTTTCTTCAATAAATTATTAACCTTAGTTTACTGTAACATTTTTTACTTTATAAACTTTAATTTTTTAAAACTTTTGGGAGCAGTCTGGCAAGATGGCCGAATAGGAACAGTTCCAGTCTGCAGCTCCCTGCAAGATCCACGCAGAAGGCTGGTGATTTATGTATTTCCAACTGAGGTGCATAGTTCATCTCATTGGGGCTGGTTGGATAGTGGGTGCAGCCCACGGAGGGCGTGCTGAAGTAGGGCAGGGAGTTGCCTCACTCAGGAAGTGCAAGGGGTTGGGGGATTTCTCCTTCCTCATCAAGGGAAGCCATGAGAGACTGTTCCGGGAGGAATGGTACACTCCTGCCCAGATACTGTGCTTTTCCCATGGTCTTCACAACCGGCAGACCAGGGGATTCTCTCCATTGCCTGGCTCGGTGGGTCCCATGCCCATGGAGCCCAGCAAGCTAAGATTCATTAACTTGAAATTCTCGCTGCTGGCGCAGCAGTCTGAGATCAACCTGGGACACTTGAGGTTGGTTGGGGGAGGGGTGTCCACCATTGCTGAGGCTTCAGTAGGTGGTTTTATTCCCACAGTGTAAACAAAGCTTCCCTGGAAGTTTGAACCAGGTAGAGTCCACCATAGCTCAGCAAGGCCAACTGCCTCTCTAGATTCCACCTCTGTGGGCAGGGCATCTCTGAACAAAAGGCAGCAGCCTCAGTCAGGGATCTACAGATAGAACTCCCATCTCCCTGGGACAGAGCACCTGGGGAAAGGGGTGGCTGTGGGTGTAACTTCAGCAGACTCAAATGTCCCTGCCAGATAGCTCTGAAGAGAGCAGTGGTTCTCCCAGCACAGTGTTAGAGCTCTGATAATGGACAGACTGCCTCCCCAAATGGGTCCCTGACCCCCGTGTAGCCTGACTGGGAGATACCTCCCAGTAGGGGCCGACAGACACCTCATACAGGAGAGCTCTGGCTGGCATCTAGTGGGTGCCCCTCTGGGACAAAGCTTCCAGAGGAAGGATCAGGCAGCAATAGTTGTTGCTCTGCAGCCTCTGCTGGTGATACCTAGGCAAACAGGTTCTGGAGGGGACCTCCAGCAAACTTCAACAGAACTGCAGCTGAGGGGTCTATCTGTTAGAAGGAAAACTAACAAACAGAAAGGAATAGCATCAGCATCAACAAAAAGAACATCCACACCAAAACTCCATCTGTAGGTCACCAACATCAAAGACCAAAGGTAAATAAAACCACAAAGATGGGGAGAAACCAGTACAGAAAGGATGAAAATTCCAAAAACCAGAACACCTCTTCTCCTCCAAAGGATCACAACTCCTCTCCAGCAAGGGAACAAAACTGGATGAAGAATCAGTTTGACAAATTGACAGAAGTATGATTCAGAAGGTAGGTAACAACAAACAACTCCAAGCTAAAGGAGCATGTTCTAACCTAACTCAGGGAAGCTAAGAAACTTAAAAAAAGATTAGATGAATTGCTAACTATAATAACCAGTGTAGGGAAGAATATAAATGACCGGATGGAGCTGAAAAACACAGCATAAGAACTTCGAGAAGCATGCACAAGTTTCAATAGCCAAATCCATCAAGCGGAAGAAAGGATATCAGAGATTGAAGATCAACTTAATGAAATAAAGCATGAAGTCAAGATTAAAGAAAAAAGAGTGAAAAGAAATGAACAAAGCCTCCAAGAAATATGGGACTATGTGAAAAGACCAAATCTATGTTTGATTGATATACCTGAAAGTGACGAGGAGAATGGAACCAAGTTGGAAAACACTCTTCAGGATATTGTCCAGGAGAACTTCCCCAACCTAGCAAGACAGGCCAACATTCAAATTCAGGAAATACAGAAAACACCACAAAGATATTCCTCAAAAAGAGCAACCCCAAGACACATAATTGTCAGATTCACCAAGGTTGAAATGAAGGAAAAAATGTTAAAGGCAGCCAGAGAGAAAGGTCAGGTTACCAACAAAGGGAAGCCCATCAGACTAACAGCGGATCTCTCTGCAGAAACCCTACAAGCCAGAAGAGAGTAGGGGCCAATATTCAACATTCTTAGAGGAAGAATTTTCAACCCAGAATTTCATATCCAGCCAAACTAAGCTTCATAAGTGAAGGAGTAATAAAGTCCTTTACAGACAAGCAAATGCTGAGAGATTTTGTGACCACCAGACCTGCCTTATAAGAGCTCCTGAAGGAAGCACTAAATATGGAAAGGAAAAATTTGTACCAGCCACTGCAAAAACATGCCAAATTGTCAAGACCATCCATGCTATGAAGAAACTGCATCAACCAACAGGGAAAATAACCAGCTAGCATTATAACTACAGGATCAAATTCACACATAACGATATTAATCTTAAATGTAAATGGGCTAAATGCCCCAATTAAAAGACACAGACTGGCAAGCTGGATAAAGAGTCAAGACCCATTGGTGTGCTGTATTCAGGAGACTCATCTAAAGTGCAAAGACACACATAGGCTCAAAATAAAGGGATGAAGGAAGATTTACCTAGCAAATGGAAGGCAGAAAAAAGCAGGGGTTGCAATCCTAGTCTCTGATAAAACAGATTTTAAACAAACAAAAGTCAAAAGAGACAAAGAAGGGCATTACATAATGGTAAAGGGATCAATGCAACAAGAAGAGTGAACTATCCTAAATATATATGCACCCACTACAGGAGCACCCAGATTTGTGCAACAAGTTCTTAGAGACCTACAAAGAGACTTAGACTTACACACAATAATAGTGGGAGACTTTAACACCCCACTGTCAATATTAGACAGATCAATGAGACAGAAAATTAACAAGGATATCCAGGACTTGAACTCAGCTCTGGACCAAGTGGACCTAATAGACATCTACAGAACTCTCCACGCCAAATCAACAGAATATACATTCTTCTCAGCACCACATCACACTTATTCTAAAATTGACCACATAATTGGAAGTAAAACACTCCTCAGCAAATGTAAATGAACAGAAATCACAACAAACTGTCTCTCAGACCACAGTGCAATCAAACTAGAACTCAGGACTAAGAAACGCAATCAAAACCACTCAACTACATGGAAACTGAACAACCTGCTCCTGAATGACTACTGGGTACATTAGAAATGAAGGCAGAAATAAAGATGTTCTTTGAAATCAATGAGAACAAAGATACAACATACCAGAATCTCTGGGACACATTTAAATCAGTGTGTAGAGGGAAATGTATAGCACTAAATGCCCACAAGAGAAAGCAGGAAAGACCTAAAATTGACACCCTAATATCACAATTAAAAGAACTAGAGAAGCAAGAGCAAACAAATTCGAAAGCTAGCGGAAGACAAGAAATAACTAAGATCAGAGCAGAACTGAAGGAGATAGGGACACAAAAAAAAAGCCTTCAAAAAAAATCAATGAATCCTTTTTTTTGAAAAGATCAACAAAATAGATTGACTGCTAGTTAGACTAATAAGGAAAAAAGAGAAGAATCAAATAGATGCAATGAAAAATGATGAAGGGGATATCACCACTGACCCCACAGAAATACAAACTACCATCAGAAAATACTATAAACACCTCCACACAAATAAACTAGAAAATCTAGAAGAAATGGATAAATTCCTGGACACATACACTATCCCAAGACTAAACCAGGAAGAAGTTGAATCTCTGAATAGACCAATAACAGGTTCTGAAATTGAGGCAGTTATTAATACCCTACCAACAAAAAAAAGCCCAGGACCAGATGGATTCACAGTCAGATTCTACCAGAGGTACAAAGAGGAGCTGGTACCATTCCTTCTGAAACTATTCCAATCTATAGAAAAAGAGGGAATCCTCCCTAACTCATTTTATGAGGCCAGCATCATCCTGATACCAAAATCTGTCAGAGACACAACAAAAAAAGAAAATTTCAGGCCAATATCCCTGATGAACATAGATACAAAAATCCTCAATAAAATATTGCAACCCGAATCCAGCAGCACATCAAAAAGCTTATCCACCACGATCAAGTCAGCTTCAACCCTGGGATGCAAGGCTCGTTCCACATACACAAATCAATAAACATGATCCATCACATTAACAGAGCCAATGACAAAAACCACATGATTATCTCAAAAGATGCGGAAAAGACCGTTAACAAAATTCAACAGTCCTTCATGCTAAAAACTCTCAATAAACTAGATATTGATGGAATGTATCTCAAAATAATAAGAGCTATTTATGACAAACCAACAGCCAATATCATACTGAATGGGCAAAAACTGGAAGCATTCCCTTTGAAAACTGGCACAAGACAAGGATGCCCTCTCTCACTCCTATTCAACATAGTGTTGGAAGTTCTGGCCAGGGTAATCAGGCAAGAGAAAGAAATAAAGGGTATTCAATTAGGAAAAGAGGAAGTCAAATTGTCCCTGTTTGCAGGTGACCTGATTCTATATTTAGAAAACCCCATTGTCTCAGCCCAAAATCTCCTTAGGCTGATAAGCAACTTCAGCAAAGTCTCAGGATACAAACTCAATGTACAAAAATCACAAGCATTCTTATACAATAACAGACAGAGACCAAAATCATGAGTGAACTCCCATTCACAATTGCTTCAAAGAGAATAAAATACCTAAGAATCCATCTTACAAGGGATATGAAGGACCTCTTCAAGGAGAACTACAAACCACTGCTCAAGGAAATAAAAGAGGACACAAACAAATGAAAAAACAAGAATCAATATCGTGAAAATGGCCATACTGCCCAAAGTAATTTATAGATTCAATGCTATCCCCATCAAGCTACCATTGACTTTCTTCACAGAATTGGAAAAACTGCTTTAAACTTCATATAGAACCAAAATGAGCCCACATAGCCAAGACAATCCTAAGCAACAAGAACAAAGCTGGAGGCATCATGCTACCTGACTTCAAATTATACTACAAGGCTACAGTAACCAAATCAGCACGGTACTGGTACCAAAACAGATATATGATCAATGGAACAGAATAGAGGCCTCAGAAATAATACCACACATCAACAACCATCTGATCTTTAACAAACTTGACAAAAACAAGAAATGGGGAAAGGATTCCTGATTTAATAAATGGCGCTGGGAAAACTGACTAGCTATATGCAGAAAGCTGAAATGGATCCCTTCCTTACACTTTATACAAAAATTAATTCAAGATGGATTAAAGACTTTAATGTAAGACCTAAAACCATAAAAACCCAAGAAGAAAACCTAGGCAATACCATTCAGGACATAGGCATAGGCAAAGACTTCAGGACTAAAACACCAAAAGCAATGGCAACCAAAGCCAAAATGGACAAATGGGATCTAATTAAATGAAAGAGCTTCTGCACAGTAAAATAAACTATTATCAGAGTGAACAGGCAATCTACAGAATGGGAGAAAATTTTTGCAATCTATCCATCTGACAAAGGGCTAATATCCAGAATCTACAAATAGCTTAAAACAAATTTACAAGAAAAAAAAAAACCATCAAAAAATGGGCGAAGGATATGAACAGACACTTCTCAAAAGAAGACATTTATGCAGCCAACAAACTTATGAAAAAATGTTCATCAACACTGGTCGTTAGAGAAATGCAAATCAAACCTACAATAAGATACCATCTCATGCCAGTTAGAATGGCGATCATTAAAAAGTCAGGAAACAACAGATACTGGAGAGGATATGAAGAAATAGGAACACTTTTACACTGTTGGTGGGAGTGTAAATTAGTTCAACTATTGTGGATGACAGTGTGGTGATTCCTCAAGGATCTAGAACTAGAAATATCATTTGACCCAGTATTCCCATTACTGGGTATATACCCAAAGGATTAGAAATCATTCTACTATAACGACACATGAATACGTATTTTTTATTGCAGCACTGTTCACAATAGCAAAGTCTTGGAACCAACCCAAATGTCCATCAATGATAGACTAGATTAAGAAAATGTGGCACATATACGCTGTGGAATACTATGCAGCCATAAAAAAGGATGAGTTCATGTCCTTTGGAGGGACATGGATGAATCTGGAAACCATCATTCTCAGCAAAGTAACACAAGAAGAGAAAAACCAAATACTGCATGTTCTCACTCATAAGTGGGAACTGAACAATGAGAACACATGGACACAAGGAGGGGAACATCACACACTGGGGCCTGTCAGGTGGTGGGGGGCTGGGGGAGGGATAGCATTAGGAGAAATACCTAATGTAAATGACGAGTTGGTGGGTGCAGCAAACCAACATGGCACATGTATACCTATGTAACAAACCTGCACGTTGTGCACATGTACCCCAGAACTTAAAGTATAATAATAAAAAAAACCTTTTTGACTCTTGTAGTACTTACTACAAAATTATTTTAAAAATACAAATACATTGTACAGCTGTAAAAAAAAGTTTTTTTCTTTATGTCCTTATTCTATAAACTTTTTCTTCTACTTTTTTTTAACTTTTTAAAATTTTTGTTTAAAACTAAGACACACACATTAGCCTAGGCCTGTACAGGGTCAGGATCATCAATATCACTGTCATCCACCTCTATATCTTGTCCCATTGGAAGATCTTCAGGGGCAATAGCAGTTCCATTATAATCTCATAGGATCACCATCATATATGTGGTTCATCATGGACCAAAACTTTGTTACGTAGCGCATGACTCAGTCATGCCACTTATCATAGAGTGTGCCTACAAAGACCTAGATGGAATAGATGTTTTTATTTATATATTTTTAATATGGAAAACCAAATATCTCAGGACCACTGCTGAATATCAATTATTTCCCCTACTTGTTCTGCAATGCCAATATCAGCTGCGACATATCAGGTTTCTATATATGTTCTATTATAATCTTATGGGACCACCGTCATAAATGTGGTCCATCGCTGACTAAAATATCACTGTGTAGCACATGATTGTACATATAGCTTTACATGATTTTTAAATCTTTAATATGAAAATTGTATTTGCATGCATTCTTTAGATAACGCAAGAAGCAGTTTAATGTATTTTTTAAAACTGGAAGCCAAAATAATCAGCTCCTAATCTACATTCCCATTAAAACACTTCGGACTTTTAAAATTTACACATATGGTCTACTTGAATATGCAAGCAAATACATCCCTGCAAAGAAAAGACAAATATTTATGTACAAATAAATAGTGTTTTAGCGAACAGGCACTCAGATGTGAGCGCTCATGTTTTATGGCTTGACTCTTAGCCTCAATAAAACATGCTCAAGAGGCGGCATTTTTCTTTAGGGGTAAGTCATAACTTTGCCATAGAGGGCTATTAGGAGACCATTTACTGACATGGGACTGAACCTACAATTCCCACAGAGAAATGTTATTTTAAAAGGAAGGCTGACATAGGAGATTTTCGGGAAAATCCCCCCTGGAGACCTGAAGTTCCCCTGGTGCCAGGCATGTAATGCCATTTTCCTTATTGAAATAGAGAATATCATGTTGCAGCAATTGTTCTTGAGGGAGATATGGCATAAGCACATCACTTCTGCAGGTACGGTATCTGCAGTTCTACATTTTGGAAGACTGGCAATATGAAATTGCAGGCTGTTGTTAGAGCTCTTCTGGCTTGCATAAGAGAATGTTTATTTCTTTATCTATATATGGAGAGACATGTCCTTTAGTTTAAGGTCAAATAATATCTCCTGGGGGGAAGACTTGATCAACTGTCTAATGGGATTGAGTCCTTGGGGGTAGTAAATCAATTTCATCATAAAACTGCAACTTCTGTTCTCTAACGCTCCAGAGTGGTTTTAAAAAGTGGCCAGGGCCCTCTCCCCTCCATTAGTAGCTAGACCTGTGATGAGAACTTCAGGGCATAGATTCATCTGGCAGCTCCCCTCTCCTGTTTTCATCCAAACATGGAATCAGGCCCTAGGGAAGCATATCATTTTTTTGTCAGGGGAGTAAAAGCAATGTGGGTAATAATCGTTAATTGGACATTGCATTTAATGTAGAATAAAGCAGGTAAACCCTTTGTCTAGTCCCTCTGTGTCACTTGATCTGCTGAAATTTCTTTTCCGTGCTTTGAAAATAGCCAAAGCACAGACCAGCTAGAGAGAAGCAACCTTGATTTGGCCCAGCCTTCTAGCTCACCGGCAGCCACGTAAGCATGATGGGCAGGATCTCCAACACCAGGCAGAGCAATTCACCAGTCAGTGTTTACTGAAGAGTGAGCAAGAGGAAACGAGCTAAAGTCACAGTAGGAAACTTTGGGTTTCATATAAGATATAGTTGGAAAATACCTTACATTTACATATAGGACTCCATTTTTCAAATCATTATCTTGTTTTATCCATCCAGCAACCCATCATGGGAAGAAGGGGCCTTATTACGGCTATTAAGTTTACAATAAGGGGACTAAAGAGATTCTTCACTTTCTTCTCAATAGACAAAGACCCTGCAGAGTTCATCTACTCCAATGACTAACATTCCAATAACAACAGCCAACATTTTTTGAGTGTTTACTATGTGCAAGTTATTCTGCTTAGTGCTTTACATGCATTTATCTAATTTATTCCTCTCAACATAGGATGGCAGAGAAGTGATAGATAAGCAAAATGATGTACTGCAGTTGAAACAGCTCTGGGCTCAGAGTCTGATTAAAAGTGCAGGTGCACAGGTAGTATGGCTTACAGGTAACTTAAAGGAAACCTAGACGCAGCCTGCTTGCCCTTGAAGCCCGCCTTCACCTCCCAGTTCTCTGGTCTTTGGCAAATTACTCAATCATTCTTACCCTCCCTTTCCTCATCTGTTGAAATGTGGATAAAGCCTCAGTGAGTTTTGAGTGGATTGAAAGAGTTTATACAAATATCCTGCTTGAAGCAGTGCTTGCCACATAATTAGTGCCCCATTAAGTGTCAGTAACATTATTTTTACTTCTTGCTGAATGCCATTGGACACATCACTTTACCTCTCTGAACCTCAAGGTTCTTACCTAAGAAAATACTTACATTAATACTTGTTTACTTCATAGGCTTAATAGGTATAATATATATGAAAAAGAAGGCTGGGCGTGGTGGCTCACGCCTGTAATCCCAGCACTTTGGGAGGCTGAGGTGGGCGGATCACAAGGTCAGGAGATCGAGACCATGGTGAAACCCCGTCTCTACTAAAAATACAAAAAATTAGCCGGGCGAGGTGGCTGGCGCCTGTAGTCCCAGCTACTTGGGAGGCTGAGGCAGGAGAATGGCGTGAACCCGGGAGGCGGAGCTTGCAGCAGGTTGAGATCGTGCCACTGCACTCCAGCCTGAGCAACAGAGCGAGACTCCATCTCAAAACAAAACGAAAATGAAAATAGTATTTTAATTATATAATTTTAGAGTGATTTGGTATCATTTCATGACTTCTGAGTTTATCTCTAGTTCTGACCAGTCTCCTAAGATATACTCCTGAATTTCCTACTGACCATTTTCATATGGAATGAAAAGGCATTAATTCCTTGATTTGTTCTCTAAATAAATACTAAGCAATTGCTCTGGGCCAAAAGGTGGGGCATAGAGAAAAACATGTGGTATATGTTCTCAAAGAGTTTGCAATCCTGGAGTAGACACACACAAGAAACCAATGTTAATAACACAGTATCCTAAATGTTATGAATGACGAGACTAAAGGAAGAAGACTCAGCTTGCAAGGGACAGGGGGACCACAAAATGTCCCCCACAAGGTAGTATTTCAACATCACTGTGGCCCAAAACAATCTTGTGGTCAATATAGTCATCCTTTCTTTCTCTATATGTCTTTTTTTAAAATGTGAATTTTTATCTGTCTCAAATGCCTTATGATGGCTTGCTATATACAAGAGGAACAATGGCTAAGGGCCTCTCGAATAATTTCTTCATGTTGTAAGTCTACTAGGATTGGGCTTAAAGGATATAAAGAATCGAGCAACTCATCGTAAATCTTCAACCACAATTTGTTTGGCAGGGAAAAATCTAGATTTTCTCGAACAGGTTTCAGAAGATGGAGTCTATGGCCAATCTTTCTTTAGGTATCTCAATAACTTGATATTATTAGCCAGAAAGAGTCATGGAATGATTATTTTTAACACCCCTGATATCTCATCCCACCATTTCAAGACTTAACCCAGTATTTCTCAAACTCTTTCTTGGAAGTGTCACTAATGGCAGCCAACAGGAGCCAGGTATCCTTACAGGGCCTGGACAGAACTTGGGGCCATCCACAAGCACAATATTTTTTGAAGTATCAAGATTACTGTGGATTTTGTAGCCTAAGCCATAAGCTACATATCCTTATGTAAATATTCTATTATTTTACATCTTATACTATTTAACAATATAAGATTATTTTCTCTCCAAATCTGGTTTTATTTCTTAATACTTCTATTTCTTTTTTTCAGTCATAAAAGCTATATCATTGTAGGAAATTAGAAAACTACATCAAATTACAAATTTAAAATTAAGCTTTTTCTGGCTGGGCGCAGTAGCTCACGCCTGTAATCCCAGCACTTTGGGAGGCTGAGACGGGCAGATCACCTGAGGTCAGGAATTCGAGACCAGCCTGGTCAACATGGTGAAACCCTGTCTCTACTAAAAATACAAAAATTAGCTGGGTGTCGTGCTGCTTGCCTGTAATCCCAGCTACTTTGGATGCTGAGGCAGGAGAATTGCTTGAACCTGGGAGGTGGAGGCTGCAGTGAGCTGAGATCATGCCATTGCACTCCAGCCTGGGTGACAGAGTGAGACTCTGTCTCAAACAAACAAAAATTAAATTAAGCTTTTCTACAATATAATTCCCAAACTACTAAGCCTTGTTGGTGCTTTTCCTTCTAAGTATCGTAATATACAGATATTGATATAAACATATAATTATGTAAATACATATGTACAATTTGAAGTCATCTCTATATCTTTCAGGATCATATTCTGCTTTTTTTTTTAACTTAATAGTAATTATTTGATGACTTGGTGAACACTTTTATTTAATGGCTTGATAAGTGTAAAAGTTTAAAGTACAGAATCTATAGCTTGGATTTGAATCCATACTTAGCTCATTTACTAGCCTTGGGTTCCTCATCTATAAATGGAAGTTAATAATATTGCTTTCTGCAGACTGTTTTGAGAATGAAACGATTTAATGTATGTGAAGTGCTTAGACACAACCTGGCACAGCGTGAAGGCCTAGATAAGGGTTAGTACAATTTCTTCTCAATGATTTGAGAAGCTACTTTTGTCATATACTGAATTCCCTTATGCATTTTGATCTACTTCCAGATGTTCTGTTTTCTTCCACTGACAGCAATCTTATTTATGTAGCCACACTACCTTGTTTTACGTGTTCTTTATACAAAGAGGCCAAACTGGTGTGGCTAATTCTCTTGATTACTCTTCTTTTTCAGAATTTGTGTCTGGCTATTTTTGTGGTCCATTTTCCACATGAACTTTAGAATAACTTGCTTAATTAAAATACTTTTAATATTTACACTTAAATTGCATTTGTGGAATATCTGAATATATGAACCTTTGCAATGCTTTTATAACTTACTGCTCTTCATTTTCATTACATACACCTTTATTTTTATCTTAGTCTACTCTATTATAGGGGCTTTTTTCTACCATAGTCGCTCCCAGCTCTGATACCTAGTTATTTCTTAAAAATTTGCTCTCAAACTTGACATTTAAAAAGAGGAAAGAAAAGAGAAATAACATTCTGGCATTTAGAAAGCAGCATCTATGCCGCTATGTACCACGTAGCATTCCCAAGTATGCCCCTTGGAAATGGTGCTGTAAGATAACAGGTTGTATTTTGCAGAAAAAATAAGGGGTTGTGTGATTAAACACGTAGAAATTCTAAGTTAAACAAAACTAAATACATTTTTTACTCTGTAAGAACATCCACAAACTTTAATATAGGTAATTCTTTTCTGACTCTCTAAAAGGAGGTATATTTTACATAAGGGCCCAAACTTTTGGCTATGTGAGCTCTTCTAGAAGAAACAACTCTTAGTAATTCAACTCCTGAATATACTGGTTTGGGAAACTCTGCCAAAAGGGATTGCCTCTGAGATTTTGGTACCGAAGGTGACTTCTTTTTCCTCTTTCTACAAGCACTGTTCGAGGAGGTGGATTAATGGTTTTAAAATCTAAGATAACTGGTCTTAAATCTAAATGAAATTCCTCTCATATTTGGTCTGTGGGTTGACTGAGTTCCCCTTTCTGATAATGATGTGCATTTTCATCTCTTTCAATGTCTGTGTGTGTTTCAGTGGGAAGTCAGGAGAGACTAAACTGGTAAAACGCTGACCTAAATGAGAAGCCTGGTCCCATATTCCATCATTTACACACTCAACTAACTTAATCCTGAATTGTTGACTAATACAGAGCAAATAGTTCCTAAAATTTATAGCGAATTATTTTTAAAACTCAATATTTGATAGAGAATAATTTTTCTCCTTCAGGGAATATTTATTATTTAAACAAAACAACAGTCTGCACAAGTATTAGGCAATGTACCAAAATAAAGGGTTTCTTTTTTCTTTTCCTTTTTTTTTTTTTTTTGGCAGGAGAGAAATTATTTTCATGTAGTCATTTGTTGGACCTTGGGGTAAAATTATATTTCATAGTTCCCTTGTTCCCAGGCTGTGGTTAAAAAAAAGAGAGAGAGAGAGAGATTGATGTCTGAAGTTTCAAGTGTATTTGTCTTACAAATTTGTTTGATTCTCTTGGGAATAATTATCTCATATCATTTGAGGGTTAGTAATTCCTTAGGAATGACCCTTCTGTTATAATTAGTAACTTACATGCAGCTAAGAAAAGTGAAAGTTAATGGACTTAGTTTCTTGCATTGCTGCTTTATTAAACTGTTAATCTCTGAAACAAACAACAAGAGTCCTAGAGTCACTGCTCAGTGGAGTAATCATGTTTCCTTTCATTTGCTGAGAATAGGTAATGTAGATATACATGGTAACATAACAATGGTCAGTAAGTAAAACCTCATTATACAATACTAAATCTATATACACAAGGGAAAGGTATGTCCAATGGCTGTTGGGAGGAACTTCCAATGATTTCTTCTTTCCCAGTTTCCCAGACATTAGATTCAAGACTTCAGTGGAACAGGAAAGAATGAAAAAACAAAGGTAGAAAGGAAGGGAGAGGAAATACAATAAAGAAAGAAAAAATGATCTTATAAATGGTGAATCCACAAAGTCACAATTCTTTAATAAGAAACCAAAAATAGAAAGGAGGAAAATAAAAGAAAAATTTTAAAAATACTTAGCTTCATGTAACCCACTCACAACTTTGGTCAATGTATGAGCTAGAAAAAATGGTAAGGGAATTTGAAAGAGTCTTCAAGTTCTCAGTAGAGGATGGGAGCAACCTAGCTTTGGAACTTTGAGCGAAGTGGTTCTTTCTGAATCTTAGGTGAATATTACAGTATAATGTTAGATCTTTGCATACACTGAGATTTCTCCATAGTCATAGACTGTTGGTCGTATACCTTCAAGACACCAAGAAAACTCTTTAACATAGCCACAAGATAAATGGATTATTTTTCTTTACAATTTTTACAAATATTGTTTAATAAAGCAGGTACGGACTACATCCATTTAAAACGCATAGCCCAGGCCAAAAATTACAAATAAAATAAAGAAGAACAGTGTTCTGTTGTATTCATTTCTGCATGAAAACTTTTTAAATTGCTAATGAAAATTAGAACTGTTCTGGGATCTTCTGACAAGATTTTTTGAGATGGGGTCTCGCTCTGTCACCCAGGCTGGAGTGAAGTGGCATGATCTCGGCTCACTGCAACCTTTGCCTCCCAGGTTCAAGCGATTATCCTGCCTCAGCCTCCCAAGTAGCTGAGACTACAGGTGTGCACCACCATACCCAGCTAATGTCTTTTTTTTTTTCTGTACTTTTAGTAGAGATGGGTTTTGACATGTTGGCTAGGTTTGTCTCGAACTACTGAGCCTGAGCAATCCACCTGCCTTGGCCTTCCAAAATGCTGGGACTACAGGCATGAGCCACTGTGCTTGGCCCTAACAAGATTTTTTAAAAATCTTAAAATGCCTTTCCTTCAGTGAAGCCATCTTTGGAGTTAGGCATTACTCTCACCTTATCTGTTGTCTTGACTTCAACCTGATATTCCTCTTCTTTCTTGAAGTAACTTCAAGTTAAGAAAAGGTCATTTTTCCTCAGTCCAGTTCTCTGAAAAACTTCTACCTGCCACTGAAAGTCATAGTCCGGGAGTAAGCCATCACATGCTAGAACCTCAGGGCCAACTGGAAAGTCTTTATGAACCCTTGGATTGATCTATCTCATTTATCACCAAATGCCCAAAAACACATGGTCCTGAGAAAGGTAGCCTCCCTGTGCACACGTGTACTTTTTCAAAAGGAGACGGCAATATGAAAGGGAATGGGCTTGATCACCAAATGTCAGCACAATGAAAACAAACAATAATGTTTAATGAACATTAGAATTCAAATTAGCAGCTGTTTTAAAAAGATTGGGGTTCCAGTTTTCAATTTCATTTTGAACACCACATTACAAAAACAAAAAAAAATTTAAAGATTGAAGGGAGAAGAAAAATAAAAAGAATATCTAAACTGTTGAATGTTGGTTCCTGATAAGCTTCAATCATGTCTTCTTCCTCCATTCCCAGTTCTTTCGAAATATGATTATCAGCGCTTCTCTGACTTTCAAAGAGAAACCCAAGTAAATTGATTGGAATGCTCTGTTTTTGACAGTATAATTCTTTGAGTTTCTTGAGATGTGTTGTCATTTTCACTTTGAAGTGAATCTCACTGATATCCTGTCTAATGACTTTGAGTTTAATGTATTTTGTTGCCTTCTTATCCCCTAAGTCCTCAGTTGAAGGTTTTGCCTCCTGGTCAGACATGGTGGCAGTGGTTTCACCCAGGGGATCTCCACGTGCCAGCAGCCTCGAGTAGGCAGAACCTCACTCCAGGGTTGACAAATCCATTTTCCTTCCCCATGGTATAACACCGCAGCAGCCATAAATGAATTCTTTTTCTATGTGTCCTTAAGTTCAAATAAAAAGCTCAACTATGGAATGCATTATTCACAGTTGTTTATCTTATTGGTTTCAACAATTTAATGTAGGATCTGTAAGTAGTTCTAATCATCAGATAAAAAACTAAAACTTAGTAGAAACATTGAATAGATGGCATCTACTTTCATCTCCTACTTCATAAGGGGATGTCCTTTCATGCCAGGTTGATACTAGCCTGTTATGCTTAAGCTGATACAGTATTTCTCCAGTCACAATGGTATCTGGCTGTAGACTCTAACTATTAGGATGAGCTTTTAAAGATCATACATGGAACCTGCATCAGTTGAAGAGTAGTTAGTGAGAACCTTTCATAAAGGACTGGTCCTCCATTTAAAACAAGAGCTCTTTCCCAGGGCAAAATGAATCAGTAAGAAAGTCCCAATGTCCTCTAATAAAAAACCCAAAAATTTGATGCCTAGATCACTTGCAAATGTTGAATCTGAATTTATACCACCATGTGTTGTGGGAGTCTCATTCTGAAAATTTAATGTAAACACTGGTCTTGGGCCTATGAACTTCTAAGGGTACCCAACAGAAGCAAACTGTATGGGAGAATACTCCCATAATCTAGGATGTACCAAACTGCTTTTTTTTAAAAAAAAAAAAAAACCCTACTAATGAGTCCCTCCTAAGAAAACTATAAAGCAATAAGGAAAAAATCCACAATAACTGAGAGTCATCAGACTTAACTAATAGGATAATCAGAGTTCAATGATGTTAAAAGAACTATAAAATAAGTTCACTTTAACACAGTTAAAAAATAAAGAAAAAAGTAGATACCATAATGAAGTAATAGATTACAATGAAATTAACTAAAACATTTTGAACAGAACCAAATAAAACTTCTAGGAATAAAAATGTAGGCACTGAGTTAAAAACTCAATGACTGCATTAAAAGCAAACCAGCCACTCTGAAAGAGAGAATGAATTAGGAGATGGATTTGGGGAAACTATCTAGATAATGGCAGAGAGAGATTCAGAAAATAAAGATGGAACACACGAGAGTTTAAGCAGCACACAGAATAGAAAGCAAAAGTCCAGCATGCAGAGAATTTCTAGAAATAGAAACTAGGAAGAATGGTGGTGTGGAACTAAATTATCATAAGCCTTGAATAATTTTAATGGGGCATTTGTTACAATTGTCATTGAAAAGTAGAGGACATGTGTTTCATGAACAGTTAATGAAGATCATCAGAAGAATGGGAAGACAGCTCCAGTAGAGCTTTCAAGGACACAGAGTACTAGGTTAGCCATTCATCTTTTAGATGAAGGAGAAGTCAGGAAACTGAGTTTCTTTCAATTCAGTTTACTAACAAGAGTGAAAAAAACTTTTCTGTAATACACAATAGTTTCTTCTTTTAGCATTTCTAAGGACTGCTGACTTGTGAACTTGAAACCATGAATATTTGTTTTAGTGAATTGCATGTGGTAGATTGTTGTTGCAGGGAATCATATTTGTTTACTTCAAATTGTGACTACAGCTTGTGATTTTGATATTTCCCATTTTCTTTTTAAGAAAAGAACACATTTTCCAACTAAAATAAAAAAGATTCAGTTATTTTAAAGACATTTTTTAGTTACAGGAAAAATATCTTATTCTTCCACAACTGACATGAGTGAAAAGCTGGAGAATATTCTACAATTGAGGAAAGACATGATTCCTTATGTTAGGAAGCAAATGAGTCCAGCAGCTGAAATAAGAATTAATGTACACCTAGGTGTACCATAGGACATAGAAAAACACCCAGGATACAAAGAAAGCCTTCAGAATGACCAGGATGAAAAGTCCAATTACCTACCAAGGAGCAACAATTAGAGTGGCATAAAACTTATTATTCATTTATTCATGCATTCTACATGGTCCCCAAATAGTTCTCAAACCCCTACTTTATGCCAGACACTATTCCAGGTAGCTTGGGTAAATCTATAAATGGGAAAGGGGAAGGGGAAGAAGCAAGGGGGAAAGGAGAGACAGGGAGGAAAGGAAGGAAGAAAAATAGAAAAGAAAGAAAGAAAAATAAAGAGAAGGAAGGAAAGAGGGAGGGAGGAAAGAAGGAAGGAAAAACAAAAAAGGGATGAAAAAGGAAAAGGTCAGAAGGTGAGAGAATATCTTTAAATTGAAATAACCTTGTGATAATTAACTTACTAATTGTAGCCTCTGTGATCTCGTTAAATTGAACTCCAACATATCACAAGTATACATATGTAACAAACTTTCACGCTGTGCACATGTACCCTAGAACTTAAAGTATAATTAAAATAAAATTGAACTCAATCTGCCTAGTTTCCTTTTTACTAATATACAGTCCTTAGTGGTCATAGTAATTTTCTAGTGCTGCTGTATCAAATTATCACACAATAGTGGCTTAATACAACACAAATTATTACCTTACCATTCTGGAGGTCAGAATCCAAAACCAGTCTCACCGAGCTAAAATCAAGGAGTCATTTTTGTAGGCTGTCTCCTACAGAGGCTCTAGAGGTAACTCTGTTTTCTTACCTTTTCCGGCATTTAAAGGCTTCCTGTATTCCTTGGCTCAGGGTCCCTTCCTCCATCTTCAAAGCCAGCAGTATAGAATCTTTCCATCTCTCTCTCTCCCTGGCCTCCTTTCTCTCTCCATCTGCACTTCTCTTTCTCTCTTTTCTCTCCCTCACATGTACATACCTCTCCTTCCCCCATCACATCTACTCCCCTGCCTCTGATTTCCCTGCCTTCCTCTTATAAGGGCCCTTGTGATTACATTCAGCACACCTGGATAATCCAGGATACCCTCCCCCTCTCAATATCCTTAATTTGATAGATCTGCAAAGATCCTTTGCCGCATAACGTGATATTCACAGGTTCCAGGGATTAGGATGTAGATGTCGACATCTTTTGGCGGGCGGGAGGGGCACTATTGTGTCTTCTAGAGTAGTTGTTTCACTGTCACTTTTGAATAATAGTCATCCTAAAACTCTGTATCCAGCTAAAGTAAACCATTCAAAGAGTGAAGGTAAACCAATATTTTGGACAAAGACAGTTTGACAGTTATAGACCATTGCTGAAAGAATCACTAAGGGCTTTTCTGCAGTAAGAAGAAAATTGAATGCAGAAGGAAGGATTGAGAAGGAAGATGTAAAAATAAAATAAAATAAATATATGCATTATATCAAAGCAAACTGGTGTAAAAATATTGGAAGGCAATAATTTGGAAGATGAGGAGGAGGCACGGTAGTGATAGGAGTCACAGCACCCTCCAGTTCTTGTGCGGTGTGGAGGGAAGGGAGCAAGGTTGATTAACTGCAGAGATCAATGTTAACATCTGAATAACCTCCAAAAGAAAAGATAGCACTTAAAAAACACAGCAACCCTCAGACTCAAAACGTAGCATACGCACCTAACAACATAGCCTCAAAATATAGAAAGCAAAAATGGACATAATTGCAAGAAGAAATTAATAAATGCGCACTTCTAGTAGGAAGTGCGCATTTGTCACACTTCTAGGAGTTTTTTTTTTTTTAACATACCTCTCTTAGAATCTGATAGACAGAGGAGGCAAAAAAAATTAGTAGGAACATAGCATAGATGAGTAATCCAATTAACAGGCTTAATCTAATGAACCTATATACAGGTCTTTACCCACTAATGCAGTCTACATTCCTTTTCAAGTACACAAGAATATTTACAAAAATTGACTACATGCTGAGTCAAAAGCAGGTGTTAAAAATACCAAATAATCGATATCATTGCTGTCCAATAGACATATAATGTGAGCCACAGATATAATTTTCGTTTCTAGTATCCACATTAAAAATATTTTAGAAAGCAGATAAAATTTATTTTACTATAAATTATTGTATTGATTATTTTAATAACAAGGTGATTATAATATTACTAGACATTATTTTAATTAATAATATATTTTACTTTATTTTACCAATATTATTGCTTTTTCATGTTAAGTCTTAGAGATACAGCACATCTCAGTTTGGATAGCCCCAAGTGAAGTGCTCACTAGTCACATGTTGCTAATGACTATTATAATGAATAGAGCAACACTGTGTCATACAGATCACACTCTCCCACCTCAGTGTAATACCTAGAAATCAAATGATAGTTTAACCAATAATGAATTCTGATGCTTGGAAATTTCTATAATAAATTTAAACAAATTGTGAAATCTAGACATTTGGAAAATTTAAAAACTTCCTTCAAAGTAATTCATGGACAAAGAGGAAATCAAATGAAAATTATGAAATATTTATAACTGAACAACAATAAAAATCTAGATGACAAAATGTGGGGGACAAAATGTAAATATCTAGAGCCAGGTGTATGAATCATATGGGAACTTGGTGTGTGACTGAGGCGGCATTTAAAGTTAGTAGGGAAAGAATGGGTTATTCATTAAATGGTGATGAACAATTGACTTTTCACATGTGAAAAACAGATATAATTGGAATCTTGTCTTACACCATACACAGAAAATGAATTTTTTTTTTTTTTTTTTTGAGACAGAGTCTTGCTCTGTTGCCCAGGCTGGAGTGCAGTGGCTCAGTCTTGGCTCACTGCAGCCTCCGCCTACTGGATTCAAGTGATTCTCCTGCCTCAGCCTCCCAAGTAGCTGGGATCACAGGTGCGTGCCACCACGCCTCGCTAATTTTTGTATATTTAGTAGAGATGGGGTTTTACCATGTAGGCCAGGCTGGTCTTGAACTGGCCTCAAGCAATCTGCTCACCTCAGCCTCCCAAAGTGCTGGGACTACAGGCGTGAGCCACCACGTCCAGCCAGAAAATGAATTTTTTGTTGAATGGTAGAAAATCTTTCTACTTGGAAAATGGAACAGTCCTATGAACCTGCTTAAATCATGAGTCAAGAATATTAAACCTGGCAAAAGATACTCGCTCTAGCCCCAAACCTTCGATGATTGCATTATTCTTTCCCACATTATTGTGTGACATTAGCAGACAGACAAAAATGGCCATAAGTTATAGCTCCTCACAGGGACCTAGGATCTGTGGACAGACAACAGGAGAGGAAAGTCCTCAGGCTTGGAATTACCTGGAAATGGGTGTGACCTTGAGCAAGAAATAACCTCGTTTGTTTAGTCTTGGTTTTCTCAGCTGTAAAACAGTGATAATGATGACTACCTTTCAAGGCACTCATAGGAATTTAAATAGATTAAATGCATCAAGGGCTTAGCAAATATTAATTCACTTTCCCTAAACTGGAAGGTCCAGAGTGTACTGGGGGCATTTGTCCTGGTGCCCCGTATCCTCTTGCAACACTGCAAGGCCTGAGGGGTTCTGTAGTGACATGGATATCGCAGGGGTGCTCTGAGGTGGACATGAAGGGCAAGGGCTCTGAGGTTAGGCAAACTTGTCTTTGAATCCAAGGTCTGTCTTTTGCCAGCTCTTAGACCTTAGGCAAGTTACTTAACATCTCTAGCCTCAGTATTTACATCTGTAAGCAGAGTTAAAAATAGTTCCTGTGTTGATGGTGGGAATGCAAGTTAGTTCAACCACTGTGGAAGATAGTGTGGTGATTCCTCAAAGACTAGAACCAGAAATACCATTTGACCCAGCAATCCCACTACTGGGTACATACCCAAAGGAATAGAAATCATTTTATTATAAAGATACATGCACACATGTTTATTACAGCACTAGTCACAATAGCAAAGACACGGAATCAACCCAAATGCCCATCAATGATAGACTGGATAAAGAAAATGTAGTACATATACATCATGGAATACGATGTAGCAGCCATAAAAAGGAACAATATCATGTCCTTTGCAGGAACATGGATAGACCTGAAAGCCGTTATCCTCAGCAAACTAACGCAGGAACAGAAAACCAAACACCACATGTTCTCACTTCTAAGTGAGAGCTGAACAATGAGAACACATGGACACACGGAGGGGAACAACACACACTGGAGCCTGCTGGGTGGTGTGGTGGGGGAAGAACATCAGTAAAAGTAGCTTATGCATGTGGGGCTTAATACCTAGGTGATGGGTTGACAGGTGCAGCAAACCACCATGGCACATGTTTACCTATGTAGCAACATGCTGCGCATGCACCCCAGAACTTAAAATAAAAAATTAAAAAGTAGTTCCTGTGTCTTGGTCAAGATTCGTAGTTGCAACAGCAGACACCGACTCTGGCTATCCTTCAGCAGCAGAAAGAGGTTGTGTTAAGAATATTGAGTAGTCGTGGGTTCCCTAGGCTGCACAGCTGGATACTAGGTCCAAAGTCATGCCTCAGATTGGCCCCACGAAGATGCCATGTTGACTCCGGTGTTCACTGGCTGCTGACACCAGAATCATTTCTGCTATGGAAACTGGGTGTGTCTCTGTGGACCAGAGCAGGCTCCAGGCCGTCTCTGCTTTTTGTGTCATTGGCTCTCTGGTCCAGGTCTGACTGATGGAACCTAAGTCACTTGTCCAAATCCTAGCTGCAGGGGAGGCTGAGAAAGTAAGTTTGTCACTTCTCCGTGGGAATAAGCCTCCTCCCGCAGAGACTCCCTGCCTCCACTGAGACCTCAGCCTGAGTAGCTCTCCAAGAGAAAGGGAGTTCAGATGCTAGTTGGCCACAGAGAATAACCACTACACCTGTCTTAAGGATTCCTGGGAGGATAAAATGAGCTGGTGAATGTGAAGCACGTAGCACAGTGTAGAGTTTCAGGGCTCAGTGGAGAGACTCTTTCAATACAGAGGACAGAAGAGCAGTTTTGGAAGAACAACAGAGCATGTTCTGACCAGGAACTGGGATGGATATGTTAAAAATCTCTTCTAATGTTCCTATCAGCCAACCTAACCAATGTTTCCAGAGATTCTGACTCCTAAATTCACATGGGAAACATGAAGGACCTTGAACAATGTTGAAGGTTATGGAAGATGGAAAAAAGACTGTGTGTGACTTGTTTTTGGAGTGGACTCACCTGTGGCTGAGCCAACACAGAGCAGTCTTGCTTCCACTGCTCCCAGATCATCAGCTTTACTGCGTGTGGCTTTTCTGAGCACAAGAAATAAACAAGTAAACCCTCCTTTATTACTGTGAGTTTTCTTTTTAAAACAGGACATTGAAGAGTTTTACGGAGATACTTTAGCAGAAACATAGAAAGTCTTATAATTGCTTTTTAGGTGAAAGAATTGAATCCACAGAAAAAGATACTTCCTTCCAGATGCTTTTCTTCCTACAGAGAAGCTTCATCACACACTCATTAGAAAGTGATGCTTTTCTTCTTACAAGGGAGCTTCACCACACACTTGCTTTCCATTGTCCGTTCTTCAAATGCTTTCCTGCATCAGAATGAGGCAGCAAAATACGAATACTTTGAAGGCAGTGACCGATTGTGCGGATTTTTATAATTTTTACTAAAGTTGTTTCTGCCTGGATCTGTTTGTTCAGCTCTGCCCTCATTTTCTGCAAACTTTGGGTCTAAGATTTATATTAGACCATAAGCAGGTTTGAGGGAGAACAATCATGAGTTCTATGCTCTTATTACTTCCCACAAAAGTTAGTGCAGAATCACACTGCCCAAAAGGAGAGTTCAGCAAATATTATTTATTGTGGGCAGTCTGCGTGCTGTGTCTGGTGGGCCAGGCCCTGCACATGGCTCCCGAGGGCGCACTGAGAGGCCCACACTCTCATGCTGGGAGAGCAATCATCATTAAACAATATTTATTAAATAGCCCCATGCATGTGGCACTGGGCTGTTTAAGTAAGGAGAGCAGTGCAGTCCACAGCCTTTGGGGGCTTACAATATCAAACAGGACATTTTTTAGAGTCTGAAGGTGCCCTGGTGAGGTACGGCACTGAAAGAGTTCATTCACACCAGAGGGCTGGGCTTTTCTCTCAGCCTGCAGTTCACTCCGTCTGCCTTCCCAGGCTCTAGACTGTAGCTCGGTTAACTTAAAAGGTCCATTATTGGGAGAATTCACTGAAAATCTCTGTGCTAAAATAGCCCTTATACCAGAACCTCCACAAATCTAGCATTTCCTTTCCACGAGATCCATTGAGCCCCACATGCAGGTTACACAGGTGAATGTCACACTGTTTCTTCTATCCAGAAGCCGACTGGGGACTCAGGGGGAGTGGGGAGTGCTCAGTTACCCTGGATTATGGGATAGGGCAGGAGGTATAACACAGCCTTGATAACACATGTCCTGCACAGCGCAGAACATGCGAGTGAACACATGAAAGAGAAAACTGCTCATTCTGACTTGTGGGGATCAGAGAAGGCTGCAAGGAGAAGACAGCGCCTGAATTAGCTCTTGAAGTTAGGTGAGACTTCAATGGGCAAAGACCATGGCCAGGCATTCCAGACTTTTGCATGGGTCCTGGAAGAGTTGGGGGAAATGATGAATTTATCTAACAGGCTTTCAAATAGTTCCTCTCACATGGGGCCTATTTCATCTATTTCCAAAATTCTTGGATCTATAGGTTGGAAGCAGAATTGGGACGTTTTCCACTTGCGGCTGGGAGCCAGCTCCTTTCCCTGCTGCTACTGCTCACTCCCTCTGTCTCGCCAAGGAGCACAGAATGAAAGGTGAAATAATGGATGCAGCCCAGACTTCAGTCGTGCCAGATGAACAACAACTTTTGGGATCATTCAGAAATATAACATCATCCAGCCCTCCCTCCCATTCTAGGTCACAGTCAGACTGAAAACAAGGCATTCTCGTACACTGTTAAACAGATGTGATCATTTTCTCCACATCCTGGGAGTTAACAAAGAGACCTCTAGGGACGTTTTGTCTGCCAGGTGTTCGGCAGTGCCATTGACAGGAAAAGAAGCCTTGTAACGTTTAGAGGTCAAGCGGACTTCAGCGAACCCTTTAGTCCAGCCCTTGCTTTAGTCTGGAGAACACACAAGCCATGAAGCTGGGATGGTTGTGTCTTACTCAGAGAGTGTCTCAAGAAGATGCAGTTTAGAAATTGGGGTTTCTAGCCTGATACTGGATGCTACTCTCTCTTGAGCCTCCCTATACCCCATGCAACCCCCTTTACTTTTCCTATTGATTTGAGGCCACACATTCAAGAGGCACCTGCCTATTGTTCTTCCACTCCACATTGCCATAGTTTTCATGGAAAAGGGGGACTTAACCAAGTGTCACCATCTTGGGACAAGAATCCTCTGCCTTGCCCCAATTCCCATGTAGTTTCATCCTACAACTCCCTCTGTGCATGGTGATCTCAAATGACGGCACACAATTATACATAAGTCTTTCCATCAAAAGCAAGCTATTCTTACCTCTCTTTTTTGTTTTCTAAAGCCAAAGGCAAATGATGCCTTAGTCCAAAGGATTTCACAGCTTCACATGCAAAACCAGCCAAGTTTTAACGAAAACATTTAAGCTACATAAAATGAGACCTCTAATATGTGTACAGCCAAGTTTGGAAAGGACTCCTTCTTTGTGTGGATGAGTTACTCAAAATTCTTCCTGACTTTGCTGGAAGCTTGCAGCCTTTCCATGTGTCTCTACATCTTAATCAGTCCAACTCACAACTTTTCGTTTGAATGTGGTCACTTACTAAAACCAACTATGTTCTGCTTCTATAATGTAGTAACAACACATGTTTGCACACTATTTAGAAAAAATTGGATAGCGTTATTATAAATGGAGTTCCTCTGGAAGCCTGATGACTTGTACACTATGATGCCATCTTTCCACCTACAAAATGGAAACAGTCCTATAGACTTGGTGGTATTAAGTGAGCAGTTGCATAGAAATTACTTGGAAATTATCTGGCAAATAACAAGTAGAATTTGGGGTTTTGTTGATGTTATTGTTGTGACCTTTAAGTCTTTACTATAATTATTCTGGCTGAACTTGTTTCTTTTATTATAAGACAGATAAAGTAAAACAGATAGAAAGTTCTCCATCAGTAAATGTGCAATTCAGGTCCAGCACCCCAGATTTAAGCTACCATTAAGATTTCTTTTCTTTTGAAAAATAAATGGTTATTTAACCAGAGTAGCATGAATAAAAGAAATAAATGTTTTGTTATTTTTATATTGTTAATTTTTTGCTCTTTAATCTTTTTAAATAACAATTTTTGGCAGATGAGTAGTCAAAATCATTAATCTAACAGTTAAGTATCTCCAACAGATGAGTGTAGAAAAGATTAGGCTAAGGATCATTCTCTGTTAAAAAATAAAGATTTCCCCCTTCACTGTAAACATTAAAAACTTACACATTTGTAATATTTACTATATATTATAATGTATAGGAAAGTAGAGGCAAAAGATATTCATAATTCAAACATCCCCAAAGCAACACAGTTCCAATGTTGGCCAATCTGTCTCTGCTCTTTTCTGTATTCATGGTTATTGGTTTATGAATGTTTCTGATCACACTGTATTTAAAACTTTACATTTTAATTTAACATTACAACATGACAACTCTCCAAGCCTTTGTAATTCTTCATAAAACTTATTTTAAATGGCTGCATAATATTCATAATATTGCATTAAGCAAACGATTTACTTAAAGGCATCAGAATGTTTGGTCTTTTAAATATAATTATATTGGACTTTTTGGATATAAAGCTATTTCCTTCTTTTTTAATTTTTTCTGAGACTGAGTCTCACTCTTTCGCCCAAACTGAAGTGCAGTGGCACGATCTTGGTTCACTGCAAGCTCCGCCTCCGAGGTTCAAGGCATTCTTCTGCCTCAGCCTCCCGAGTAGCTGGAATTACAGGGGCGCACCACCATGCCCGGCTAATTTTTGTATTTTTAGTAGAGACGGGGATTCACCATGTTGGCCAGGCTGGTCTCAAACTCCCGACCTCAAGTGACCCACTTGCCTAGGCCTCCAAGAGTTCTGGGATTATAGGGACCTTTTTCCCTCTTTGGGATTAACTTTTATTACATAAATTCTCAGAAGTGAGAGTAAAATGCTGGTGCATTTTTCATATTTATTTACAAGACTATTTAAAGTCCGTAATTATTTTATTTAAGTAGAATTTTTGTCCCTACCATAGTGAGCACTCATGAATCTGCCATTTGAGAAGAAATGATCTCAAGGCTGCAATGTATAATGTTAAGATTTTCAGAGGATTCCCTCTTTCAGTGTCCCTGTTTTTAGGGAAATCAAATCTTAATATGACTGCACTGTTCTTTTTCAAATTCAGCATTTCCATGTTCAGTTTTGAAAACATCTAGGGCTTGACCCAGTGTTTAGTGTAGAAAAGGAACTCATTAAAGATCTGAAGGGGGAAAAAAAAGAGAGAGAGACAACTTCTCTTGGCAGTACTAAAGCATTATTTATGCGGTGGGACCAGAGTAATTTTATTTTGTTTTTGCACCATTATGTTATATAGTTCCCGGGAAGAGTGTGACACCAGGGTATGGGAATGTCCTTGTGCACACATTTCACATCTGCTTGTCCATGTGAACATAACTGTGCCAGGAGCCCTGCATGTTAGTTTTTAGCATAGAAACATGACATTCAGCTTTAGTTCCTGAGCAACTGTAAGGGAGATTCCAGAGGGACAAGTTCAAGAATGACTTAGAAATTATAGACCAGATCATACAACTGTCATAAAGCTATCATCAGTTAATAAAACAGGGTTTTCTTTTCATTTAAAAAAAAAATTGGCTTTTTTTCCTCCTTTAAAGAAATATTGATGTTGGACTTTTTGAAACTTTGTCTGACCTTCTCTCTGCTGACTTTTTCATTTCCTGTTTCTTTTCTTTCATTTCTTTTCTTTTTTTCATATGTTGGGGAGACGGGGTTCTAAAGCAATCATCCAACGTGCTAAAAACAAATATACATCCCCTAAAAGTAGTATAGCTGTGATGTCCTTGCTCCCAGACCCCTGCACTGCCAGGGCCCATTGCTGCTGTGAATCAGGTTTCTCAGAAATGTGGTTTCTCACCCCTGTCCCTCTTCCCTTTGGCTCCCACATAAACTGGGATGTGCAGACATTTGCAGGAAGAAGTCCAAGAATAAATACGAGAATATTCTGAATGAAAAGCAAATCTGTAGTAAGGATGATGATAATGGTGTCTATAGAATGTTTCATAAATGAGCTTGGTTTAAATGCAGATTCCTATCATAGCTCCATAGGAGGAAAATAAGGGCACAGATAAGCTAGAATAGAAACACACACACATGCACACATGTGCCCACTCCAGCCCTTCTGTGCACCACATTGCCCAGTAGTAAGATGCACTGAGACAGTGCTCCTGGAGCAGCCTTGACCCCACACTAATGGCTGGAATAGAGCGGTAATGAGACAGACGCCATCACTACTCTACAGAACCTGCGACATTGAACAGCTCACGGCAAGTAGTTTGGAGCATGAAGTCCAGGGAAGGAGAAGTACAGGTGCTGTGTGAGGCCACAGAACAGGACATCAGACCTTGTTGGGGTCATATTGAAATCATTCCTGGAACTTGGATAGCAGTCAGGCAAGGAGTGGGTGAGGGAAGAGCAATCCAGGCCCAGAAACAAGGTATTTGAAGAACCCAATGTGGTCCAGTGGGCAGGGAGCAGAGGGGGTTGGGCAGAGGAGCTGCAGAGGTGGGCAGGGATAACATCACGAGGTGACCCAAAGACCATGAAAGATGCCAAGGGCAATAGGAAGCAAGGAAGTGGGGAGTGACAACAGATTTACACCTGGGGCCTGAGAGGCTTTTGGAACAGTTTAAGTGGTTTTTTTTTTTTTTTCTTTCCTGCATTTTATTTATTTTTTTCCCTTCCAAATAGATATTTGACTGCACTTTCCATTACTTTAGGGGAGGTATGTGGGACAGCAGTAAGATATACCATGTAAGAGTTTTTGGCTTTTATTTTCAAAAGTCTAAGCACTTAGAGTGAACTTGGAGATTTGCAAAGGAATTAGAAAGAATTGTGGGGAGAAGGGCAGAGACAGGGGCTCCCCTCCAGGTTAGAAAAATAAGTTCCTCTGGAGTGACAGAAGATGGGGGAGTTGTCTGTGGGTCCTAGAATGGGGGTCTACGGGACTACCTCTCAGCAGCAGCCTGAGGAGGGAGCATCCCGAGACCCTGCATCACTCCTAAAATAGGAATGCACATAGGGCAATGGGTGCCCAGAGGCCTCCCCAGCCGACCCCCAAGCCTGACCACATGAGACCTTGGAAGCCACAATTCCAGGGAGCCAGGAAAACCCTAAGAATATCTGACTATCACGTTTCCATCAGCCTGGAGAAATGGGGCTTCGAAATCAAGAGAAAAGTGATACATGAAAAATAAAGAGTGGGGATATTTCCTGAACTGCAGACGTTGTGGACTATAATTCATATCATGTATGCAGATTGAAAGGCTTATTCTGGCTCCCGTGTGAAAAATGGATGGGAGAGAGGCATGAGATGATGCCGGTGAAAAGTCATAGTGGCCTCTACCAGGGTGATAGAAGTGAGAATGAAAAGAAGTGGATGAATTTGGAGAATATTTAGAAAATAGAAGAGCAAGTACTTTGTGATTAGTCAGCTGTGACAGTGGGTAAGTCAGAGGATTCAAGGATACCTCCCAGGTTTCAAGACTGAACAATTGGGTAAGCAGTACTGTAATAGATGAGTCCATTTCCTGCAGTAACTAACTTCACGGTGGGGTTTGAGGAAGCTCACTTGGAGGTTTTACTGGGGTAGCATATGAACATAGAATTAGTAAATACTCCCAAAGGCAAAAACTATAGTTATTAACTGAGGGGAGATAATCTCAGAGGTCAACACATTGCTGGAGACATCACCAGTCAAAGGGTCCTTTCTCTCCACCATCTCATACAGAAAATGAAATATTAATATTCAAAGAGACCTAAGGAATCCTATGGCCAGAAGTGTTCTCTCAGGCTAAGATATGTGATGGCAGCCTCTGCCTTTGTGCTCCCAGTAACCCAGCACTCGCTATCTTTAAAGCAACACTGTATATGGGATTCATTCATAATTGTAAAAATGTTCTCACCTTCAATGGAAAACTGCCTCATTCACTGGCTGCTCCCAGTCTTGTCCTCTGGAGCTACACAGAATAAGTCCAATTCCTCTTTTACATTGCATTTAGAAGTTTCCATCACATTTTTGCTAAGTCCTCTTTATTGCAGCCTAAAAGTATACATCACTTCCTTCATCTATTATTTGTCAGTGGGACATACAGTAACAAGAACACCAAGTAGCATTTATTGAGTGTTGTGAGCAAAGTGTGTTACACATGTAGCTGGGGCTGCTGTGAATTCATCAAAACCCATTTCCTTTCCTTCCTGGGCACACAGTTAGACTATACCTCATGACTGAGTTCTGGCCAATAGAAAGCAAGTGGAAGCAGTTAGGAAGTAGGATGGCTTTGCTACCTGCCAGCTAAATGGAGAGGACTCTGAGGATCAAGAGGTGGGTGAAGACAAAAAAGATAGGGGGAGCCTGGGCCCCTTTACATAGAAGGCCACCCCACTTAGACATCTGCATTAGACTCTCAAGTGAGTAAGAAAATTTTCATGTTAAACCACTGAGAATTTAAAGTTTCTGTTATACCAACCGGTGTTGCCTTAACTAATACAGAAATTGGTAGTGGAAGTCAGATGCTGTCATTACAAAAACCTGAAATGTGTGGCAATGGCTCGGCAGCTAGTCCCAGAAGCTTTGGAATTAGTAGAAAAATCAGAGTGATGTTGCATATTAGCTACTGGCTGGCTTTAGCACGGTGTTACAAGAAAGAGATGAGCTCAGAAAAGAATTGGCCAATTTTCAAGCAAGGTTGAGCAGGAACAAAGAAAGAATCTTACAAACTTGAAAGGGTCAATTGCTTCTGGGCCTCCAAAGAATAAGAGATGCTCTGTAATCCAAGAGTGCAAAGAATGTCTTGGTGATAATGGCCCAGTAAGACTTGTCAGTTAAACAAAGTGATGCTGCTCTAGAGTAAAAACCAGATTAAAGGTATACCTTCCCACATTATGTGACCTCAACAAAGCTGCTGTTTAATTAAGAGGGAGGTATGGAGACAAAAAGGCAAAGGAATATGAAAGCTTGAGAATAATATCTAAGAAAAGCCTTGTGTAGGGTTGTGAGCACAAGGAACTGACTGAAGCAAACAAATCAGAAGCCTCCTAAGTTTTTGAGAACATTCTATTGTCAAAGAAACTCTGAACCTGGACCAAAAAACAAAACCCAAAACCTCTTTGACCATTTAACCATAAAACAACTTTCAGGCCGCCAGACTTACACCATTAAGAAGCTGAGCAGCCTGTAAAGGAGGCATACTCAACTCCCAATTCAGGTGTATTCATGGAGGCTAAGGAATAGACCAGGACAATTCCCCAGAGGGTGGTGCCAGTGGCCATGGAGAACCATAGGCAGAGTTTCTTACCAAAGCAAGGCCATTGTTTCCATCTTCTATACCTGATGGAAAGAATTTGGGTTTACCTAGAGATCTTGGATTTCAAGCCAGATGCAGTTACTGGATGAAACTTGGGATTGTCTGCCTTGGGAAAGAGGTGAGTGTGGAGGAAGAAGGAAATGGATAGCTGGTAACCAGAACGCTGGATTGTGGCAGAGATTGCTATGTGCTCACTAAAACTCATTTTCTTTCCTCCTAGGCACACAGAGTATAGTTCTCAGAATCCCTGCATTTCAGTGTTCCCATAGGGCTGAATTCTTCCCAGTAGAATGTAAGTGGAAATGGGTTATGTCACTTTCCTACTGAAGAGGTTAAGAAGAAGGTGAACTCTCCTCATCTGCAGGTCATAAGATAGAAGGAACCTGGGTCCCTGAATGACCTCAAGGAAGGCCATCTAACAGGAACACCCACATTGGACTGTGATATGGGCAAGAAATAAACTGTAATTGCGCTGGGTGCGTGAGAAGTTAGAGTTTTATCTGTTACAGCAGTTATTTCTACTTTAATAAATACAATGCATTATCTCATTTAATGTCCATTTAATAGACGAAAGACTTAGTGAAGTTAGATGATTTGTTCAGGATGACTTATTTAGTTAGAGGGGCATCTGATGCTAGAACCCAAGTCTATCTGACACTGAAGTCATGCTTTTAATCAATGTGAGACACTGTTTCACAGAAGAGCGGGCGTCCAGATGTTGTAGCCCTTGGGTCTCCCTCTTCTGGATGTTCTTAGTCTGTCCACATTTTTTTTTTTTTCAAAACTGAACACAATAATTTATGTTGTAATTTAGGGAATGTGTGACCTAAATTATTTCTCTTTTCTGGAATCATCATCTGTGAACGCAGTCCAGGAGATCTCAGTATATTAGAGGCCAAGTCTCTAATCAATCAACTATTGACTTGAATCAATCAACACTCCTAGACTTTCTCACCACTTCCAAGCCCCCACTCCCCGTTAGAACGAGTAATTATTTTAAATCCAAGGGTAGATTTTTACAAGCAGTCCTGTTTAAATTCTTGTTAATAATTTCAGTGTAACATTCTAGCCCGTCAATATCTTTGCTTAGATCATCCAGATGACAATCCAAGTCTGGGACTACCCCACACTGGGATTGAATTATCCCTGTATGAAGAGCAGTATCTGAATTCTTGCTACCACCTGTGACTGTGGTAAGAACTTTACATGCTTACCTCATTCCAGCTTTACAGATGAGGAAACTGCAAAGGTTAAGATCACACTACTTGTAAGTGGAGCCCATCCTCAGCCCTCACTGCTAGAGGACCAGGATTTTTGTCCTAACACAATAGTACCATATTTTCCCTCTTAAAATGGAAGAGAACTAGCATTTGCTGAGCACACATGGGATGTAAGGTGCTTTACTCACTCTACCACACTTAATTCTCATGATCATCCATCCTCACAAGGACACTGAGAGAGACAATTTTTAAAGATTTTAAACATGGAAATAGAATTATTTTGACAGTGTCTCTATATAGTAAATGAGTCTATATAAATAAATAATGAGAGCAGAGAGAAGCAACCAATGAGATACCTTGAGCCCAAACTCACTAGACTGTGAGTCTGTGAAGACAGATCTTTTCCACCCTCTATGAACACTGTCTGGCACGAAGAAAGTGCTCTATACTGTTGGTTAAAATGACTAAATAAATGAACGTAGACCTCGGTGGGTAGATACGAAACTCTACATGAGATAAAACTTCATTCATATAACAAGGATTTATCAGGCAGCTACTACATAGGACACATGTTTTAGGGATTGTGGCTTCTTGCAGAAGGAGGAACACAAAGGGAAAGGAGATATAATACAAATAAAACATATGCACGTGTACACACACACACACACACTAACAAGACATAGATATTGACTTTCCCTAATGGAGTTTCTTAAGTGTTGTGGAGCTGAACTATACTCAAGCCAGCAGAATCGTGGAGTCGTGCAGATTACAGTTCTAGAATCTCTGCATTTAAGCCCAATACAAACACCGAGACTTTAGCACAGTGTCAGGTGTTGACCCTCTTAAATCAACATTAGCAGATAGTCCACGGGATTGGAATGATTTAAGCATAATCACACTAGGTGATAGGTAGGCAGACAATCCACTCAGCCTTTCTCAATGCCACAGAAAATGTGGGCTCCCCAAAGTTTCCTCTGAAACAGACATTAGATAATGGATGCCATGTAAACCAGATGGTGAGCTTCGTTTGACTCTCTTGAGTGGTGGCCCTTATCCTTAGGAGATTTCCCCATTGTTGCTCCCACCTAAGTCCCTTCCTGTTCACCTTCCAGTCTCTTCTTCCTGCTTCTTTCTACCATTCTATTTCCTTCTGAGTCTCTATCTCCCGTTAACTCTTTCCATCCTTCCATCCCTCTATTCTTTCCTTCCTGCCTTTCTTCTTTCCACCCCTCCCTCCCTCCTACCTTCTTCCTTCCTTCCTTCCTTCCTTCCTTCCTTCCTTCCTTCCTTCCTTCCTTCCTTCCTTCCTCTTCTTTAGTCTCTATTCTCTTTTGTATCTCATCATTCTTTATAGGTCTCTCTCTAGAAGACAGTGGAACTTAGAAGCACCAAAGAAGAGTTAAGCACCTCTTTGTCCTTGCTTTAGAGGCCGGGATTAGAGCTGGCAGGAAACAATTAGACTGTGATTTTAGGAGCAGCCATTCATGCTACATCATATTTCCTGCTCACAAATCTACCAGCTGAGCTATTCACATGCTGTCATTTTAGGCAAAATTGTTTATACATCACATAATGCTAGTCTATGTTGTGTCTGTTAGAGCCCTGGCGAGGAGTCTGCCCTGGATTGGACAGTTGGACTCAGGCACATGGTCAACACAAAACATGAGCAATCCATATTTGGGCATGAGTATGCCTTAAACACTAATGGGATTTGGCACAACTGTGACTCTGGAAATCTAGCCCACAGATCAGCTCACACATCAGGGAAAATCAAAACAGAATTAAGTTGGCCACTTTTTCTCTGCAGAGACATGAGAAGCATTTTGAGTAAAGTCTGTGAAACCTTGTTTTTCATATTTAAGTCAGTATTTGGGAATGGCCAAATGTTATCAGTGTCCTATTTTTTACAATTTTTTCTCACAAACGAAGAAGGCCCAGATACAGACCTAAAGCATGGACTCACAGGCAACACGTGATCCGATGATACTTTCTTCCCTAAGGAGCTTTGAGATCACTGGGTAAACACCCATCTGCCTGTGACAGTTTGCATATATGCCTGCTCAGTGGATGGGGAAGGAATAGGATTGGGCCCGTGAGCCTCAGAAGTAGAAGAACAAAGCAAAATGTTTCAGAATCAATAGACTGTAGATCGCTGGCTCCATCATGCCTGGCCTGGCCCTTCATGGACCCTGAAATTTAGAACCTTTCCTATTATATCCCCCATGATTTCTCCTTATGAGCTCAAATCTCAGTCACATTGGTCAACTCTTTGTTTGCCTGATTCTCTTTCCTTCCAGGTCTTAGCTAGTATGTTTGTTTCTCTATTTTCACATTTCCAGACTACAGTCATCTTCCAAGTCTTAGGTCATTTGCTACTTCCAAATGGAACCAACCCCTCCTCTCTCTAACCACGTAGCACCTTCAACTTCTTTAAAGATGCTTGTCATGTTCTACTTTGTGTTCCAATTGTAACCTGAGATAATTCTGGTGTCACTAGAGGGAGTGCTAAACAAATAAACAAACAGAAAGTCTGACTCAAGAGATCGATGTTTCTATTTCTTGGTGCTCCCAATGCTTCCACCACACCCCATGACCCATTCTGCACCACTTTCCTGAAAACATACACTTTTTCCCTCTTAGTATTTTGGAAGGAGGAGAGATACTCAGCTGAACTAGAGTAAGAAAAATATCAGCAGTTCATGAACAAAGCTAAGGGAATTTTCTCCCCACTGTATGTGCAGACTAAGGGTTTTTGCCTAGTGGTCAATTTAGGAAATTAAATGATCAGGGTCATCAGTGAGGGACAGAAAACTACAGCTCTTAGATGAGATCAACACCAAAGCTTTAGACATTCCAGGCAATCTTGGGAATTGGGAGCTTGGTTATCCAAACACTAGCCATGTGGACAATGACTCAAGCAATCATGTCTACACAACGAAACTAACAAACAAACAAAACTCTGGACATTAAAGCTTGGGCATGCTTCCCTGATGGCATTATCCTGCCTATTGTCACACACTGATGTGCTGGGAGAATGACATATCCTTGAGGACACAAAAGCTTTGCATTTGGGACCCTCTCAGATCTCTCCTTGTTCAGGTCTTCTTTTGGCTTTTGGCTGGTTCTGACTTGTATCCTTTGATAGTTAAAACTGTAATCGTAAGTATAGCATTTTGCTGAGTTCTTCGAGTCATTCTAGCAAATTCTCTAATCTGAGAAGGTAACGGGAAGCCTCAGATTTGTAGCCAGCTGGTCATAAGTGCAGGTGGTCTGGTGACCCTGAACTTGTGTCTAAAGTGAGGGCAGTCTTATGGAGGACTGTGCTCTCAACCTGTGAAGCCTAATTCTAGATTGTTGGTGTTAGAAGTCATTGCAGCAGGATAGTACACATCTACAGGACAAAATTTGTGTCAGAAAGGTATCATTCCTAAATCCAGAGACCTGGGCTTCCCATAAACAAATCAGAATCCAAATAAGAGTTCTATGTTTACATATATCAGAGAAAGGCTATGTCTTAAACCGCTCTGCAGTTCCCTATAACCAGTACAACATTTTAGTCTGTTGTAGGATGAAGTAAAAAAAACCTTGCAATTAATTCTACTCTTACTGATTTTAATGCAATCAGAGTTTTGTAAAATGTCATGTGCAGTGGCTCATGCCATAATCCTTGCACTTTGGGAGGCTGAGGTGGGCAGATTGCTTAGGCCCAGGAGTTTGAGACCAGCCTGGACAATAACGCAAAACTCTGCCTCTACAAAAAAAATATGAAAACTAGCCAGGCGTGGTGGCACGTGCCTATAGTCCCAGCTGCTTAGAAGGCTGAGGTGGGAGGACCATCTGAGCCTAGGCAGGTCGAGCCTGCAGCCACTGTAGTCCAGCCTGGGCAACAGAATGAAACACTGTCAAAACAACAACAACAACAACAACAACAACAACAACAACAACAACAAAAACCAGAAATCATATGCCCTTTATGCCTAAGTTAAAAAAAAGTGAAAGTATATGCATTAGAAATTAACAGCAGTTGTTTATGAGTAGAATAGTTGAGCTTCCAAAATATATATTGCTTTTGCCTGCTGATGTGCTTGTTTACATTATGTTTTGCTTTTATAACCTATTAAATAAGGTGAGTTAGAAGGGGAAATGTGGCAAGCGTCTAGTAATAAGGAATGTTTTCCAATGACTGAATAAGCCAGTGGGCTCTTTCTAGACCAACTTATGCATAACTTATATGATAACAATTTTCTCTTGTTGTCATCATTTTGGCTCTGTGATCTTGGACAAGTCATTTCATCTCACTTTTGCTTTATGTTAAATCAGGGCTTATACAAGATGACTGCTAATATCTCTTCCTGCTCTAAAATTCTAAGTGCACATCTAAAGACTTAAGTTTATGTGCCGATAGCTCAAAAACATCCACAGCTGTGGGAGGTGAAGGAGAGGGGTTCTTGAGTAGGTGAGCTCCTCTAGGGGAAGATTTGCATACAGCTGATTTAGCAAGTGAAAAATGGACTGTGACAGATTAATGCTGGGAGGCTTGATCTGCTCAGTATCTGGCCCACACAGCCTGGTCTGATCAGATCTTCAAAGTCATATGGTCCTTATTTGGTTTTACAATAAATAACTCAGACTTATGAGTTAGACAATTAATGAAATCATCTAGCCCAGAGGAGAGCAATCCTCCTGGGCAGTCACTTTGGAAGCATAGGCTGTCCATTAGGTTTGCCAAGCCTGGGGTTTTTATCCCTGCTAGTGATAGAAATTAGAGGATTCCTCCCAATTCCAGATGACCTTCGCTCTGAAATACAATAATTGTTGCTGTGGAGGTCAGAGAGGTATTGGCTCCCAGAGACTTCGCTAATTCTAATTCTACTTACAGGTTAGGCTCAATACTGAGTAGTTGAGGACCACTGGGAAAGAACAAGAAACTTCTTATCAAACCACATTTACTTTTTGTTTGTTTGTTTGTTTGTTTATAATTGCTGAAAGGATATAGGAATGACTCCAGGTAGAACTGCTTTGGAAAGTACTTAAGGCAGCATCTTGAGGCATCATATCTCCGGTTGGGAAAGAAAACCATTGATGTGTTTGTATATATTGAGAACCAAACCCACCATGGGTGCTCAATAAATATCAAGCAATCAATCAATTCTCCAGTCACAGAGAAGCTTCCTGTTCCAAACATATAGTCATGGAAGAGAGCTTGGCCCAAGACCTATCTCCCTCTTCCAAATGATGTGACTCCAAACTCCAAGAAAAGTTCTGGGTGATTTTTTTTTCTTCATCCCACAGCAACTGATGGCACAATCCTTGGCAGCACTGGAAACAGTGATTTCCAGGTCAACACACAAAAGCAATGAGATCTTGCCATATGCTGGTCAAGTTTCTACAACATAATGGAAACTTAATGGAAAGAGAATCTTAAATTATAGGCAGGCAACTGATTGGAAGTGGTGGTATCTGTTTTCAGAAATGCTCTAAGTAAAAATTGATGTGATTTTGAAAATGGAAATCTATTGTATGGAACTCTTTAGCAACGAAAGCACTTGCTGGAAGATAGCCACAAACTGCATTTATTTGAGTCAATTTTGCATCAATCAGTATGCTTCAAAGATGACATTCTGCATTTTCATTTAGTGATATATACATTATAAATTTCACCTCTAAGTGTTGGGAAAAAGAACATTAAAAGTCCACTGTAATGGTTAACAAGACACTAACAATTTCTAAACCAGGCTATTGCAAAAATGATTACCACTGAAGTTTAAACATATGCAGTTACCCACTTTTCAACTTATAACACTAAGGTTCACCAAATGTGAATTTCACTTTGGAGGGTTCCAGTTCTACTTCTCTTTAAAATGATGCATGTTTTAATGGTTCTTTGGGCACATATGATTTGCAAGACTGTTTCAGCTGTAACTTTATAGACTTTTTGATGGACCATTTGTCTTTGGCTTTTAGAGAAGGGAGCTACAGTTATATTATCGTGAATGTTTTCTATTTAATAGTCGTGTATCAAATCTCTACATACTTCTTAGTGTGGTGGGATAATAATTTGATATATTAGTTATGTGGGGTTTTTTCTTTTGCAGTTTTTTAAGCCTTGTGACTCTGTGAGCATCTCCCATTAGTACTGTTAGACATATGACCTCCACTGAAGGCCAATTTCTGAGGGATGGGTGAACAAAGGGACACATTATGCATTTTTAAATCCAAAAGCCCCTTATCCTAGAGTATGACAGAGGAAGTGGTGAGAATCAAACTGAATCAGTCTCCCTGGAGTTCCATTTCTCACCTCCACCCACAATAGCGATCCTGAGAGCTGGCAAGGGGAAGAGATTGCTGAGACAGCCATGGGTGGCCCTGAGATGGGGGTAGATGCCTTGCCCAGTAAGGGGGCTAGGTAATCAGATGTAGAGAAATGGGCCTGTTTTCCATCATGGGTTCTGAGAGATGACCAACCCCCACAGAATTCCTTTTGTCACCACACCCCTGGAAAACAATTAAAAACTTATGAATTGTTTATTTATGGAATCTTTCATTTATTTTTTTTAGAGTGGTTGACCAGAGGTAACTGAGGCCTTGGAAAGCAAAACCTCAGATAAAGGAGTCCTATTGTAATTCTTCTTAACTGAAATATTAGTGTAACAGTTGCCAGTCTGACTATCTTTTAGCACTATGATTTTAATCACATCTAAATCCAGTAAGTGTGGAAGGCAAGACACACTTCATCCCATCTTCAACCAAAATGTTGGGAAGGAAACAATTAGAAATTGGTATTAGCCTATTTGCATTTGGTCCAGTGTGTTCACCTTTATTTTACAAGGCTGATTTCTGACTCATTATAAAACTAGTTCTTCATACCAGAAGAGTGTATTAAATAGATGACAACTCATCTACATTTTAAAATGTCAATCCTCTTGTGTATTATCTCAAGGGAAGTAAATCAGAGGCCAAGAAACTAAAAGACATTGCAAAGAAATGGGACCATAAAAACAGAACTGGATGACAGATAAACAAACTCTGGGAGTGAAGGCATGTGAATACAGAGGAATTATTCAGCCTTGGCCCTGGCGCCTGTGTGGCCCACACAGACACATCTGCGAGAAGAGGCCGTACATGCATACCTTTAACTTAAAACACCTCAGCCACGTGAAATCAGACAGAGTCTACCTGGCTTTTGTGCATTTACAAATATTATAAATTATTAATTGCATATGTAATCTTTATTAAACTTTTACACATACATATGACTATACTTTATATACATTATGAGGGTTTGTCAAGGATGCTTGGACTACGTACATTTTTCTTGCCTTGAATACTGAGGTTGGAGTCAAATCTCCATACAAAATAGGACTTCATTACATATCTTAATAATCACTTCTCACTAAGTTGAATGGAGTTTTAAATACAGAGGAATCATTCAACTCTCTAAGGTAGAGCCATTTCATCCATATTTACCTACCTTTGGGGATTGACACCAAAAATCAATCTGATTCTGAATTGATTTAGAAGTGAATATCCATACTTGATGTACAGACATTTAGATAAAATTTGTACCTTTTTGCTAATCTGTTTATTTCATTTGCAGTTAACCCAATACCAAGAGTAACACTGTATTTTCAAAAGCTACAGAAATTTGGCTTCAAGAGGTGCTGGCTTCACATGTAGAACAGAAGGTAAGGTGAGTCACCTATTACTTGCACAACCAAAGCCTGACATGGGGCAGAGGTATCTGATTTGAATAGCAATTCATTTATAAGCACATCCCAAATTATGAAGATAGATAGTCAATCTTCAGAAAGGGGTATGAAGGAAGTCAGAAAATAAATGCTGTCTTTAGCTTTTGCTAACAGTTTCTGGAGACCCAATTGAATTTTTTGTGAGATATTCTACAGGTGCAGTGATTAAAAAAAAATATTATTGACATTTTCAATAGCCAAAACTTATGATAAAATCTGTTTTTCTGATACCTTTCAGATTTCTAAACACCAGCAAATCTAGGAATTAGAGAGTGGTTTTAACAGGTATCCCAGCACCAGAGAGACCTTGTGTGAATTGATAATCCACATTCAATCATACCTTTGGGATGTTGGCACATAAAGTAACTGCCATGTTACAAGGCAATGGGAAAGTGATAGGAGCCAGTAGCATGATGTTTCTCACACCATTTTTCATGGCAAAAACTAGCCTAGAAGCTTCATCTCTAGAAATGCGGAGGCTATAACGTCCATCAGCTATGGTTCCTTGGGAAAAGGATTATTGAAAATACCTGGTCTAATGCTTCCACAGTGACCAGTTTTTAAAATAATTACCTGTAACACACATTTCATCACTGTTTTATGAAGCTAAAAGTACTTCAAGTGGCAAAGAGGAGGTTAGTAGGTCCCCCCAAATACGACACTTCCACTTTTATCTGTTTCACATACCATGATTTTGTTTTTCATTTTTTAAAAGTTCCACTTATTTTAAAAAGTTGAAAACTTGCTGACCTAACCTGTACTTCCAATCATTAATGTTTTTCATCTTGTCTTGGACCTAAATACTACTCCCAGGCAATGAGTATCATAGGTTAATGATTCATAGACTTAAAGAGTATATCCTTGAATCGATTTTCAGTGGAAGCCTTTGGATTTCATTGAATACTATCTGGGCCTTGAATTATAAGAGAACAAATCAGAAACACCTGTGTGACTGTTCATTACTTAAATGTCTGTTATTTCTCCCTGACACGTCTTATTGGCTAAATACTATAAACTGATGTCTTCTAATTGGTCTTCTTTATTATTTTCATATCTTTATACTTCAGTTTCCTTCCAATAATAAGAAAAGCCTTGGTAACATGAAACCTTGATCTCTTTGTTCCCATCCACCCAGGAACCTTGTAGACTTCTCTCCTTTTCTTGCTGATCAGTCTTGATGGTTGGAAACTTCATTTTCAGCCCATCCTGGAAGACGAATTAGAGTTATGAGAACAATCTTCACAATTTGTGTTGCAGAGAGTAAAACTCAAATGTCTCTCCAAAGTCAGAGCAAAGCCCCATAGTTGTGTGCTTTTCCTGGCCGCAGGGAAAGATAGGTCTGTGCATGCATCACTCTGATTCTTCGATATTGGAGCCAACCAATGGCTGGCCAGTTTTCACACCACTTTCAGCCTTTAGTTCCTAACACATAGCTCTCTGCACATAATGAGTCATGTTCAGTGTTAAGCCTCCTTGTTCTACTGAGTCACCCCATAAGAGACAGAAAGCTTGACACTTGTTTTGAGGGGAGAGCTTCATAAAAGGGACACCAGCTCTCATTAAAGAAATATTCTTTGTCTTTAGTGAGGGACATTTGGAATCCCCTTGAAACCAAGTCACTTAAAAGATCTATGTACTAGTCCTGTGCAAGAGTGTCCATGCCAACTACCATGCACTTGGGAAAAAAGGCAGAGGTAGTAACTTCAGCAGCAGGTCATCCTGATGAGGAAAATGTGCAGGCAGGAAAGGAGGGGTATCTTCTTATCACAAAGGCTGCTTTGATGGAATCAAGCATGCTTGCCTGGCTGATGAACCCCAGGCCTCCCAGGGCCAAACTCAGCACAAACCAGTGCTGATTCCCATTCTCTGAGCTTTCCTGCACTCTGAGAAGGGGCTGTCTGAGACAGCCTCATGAAACTGAAGCTAGTAATGTCCCAACGGAGATTCCATGAAGGCGCTGCCAGCTATGACATTGCTTAGGGCCTTTGGCTCTGCAAGGGCCACAAAAGACTGGACTCTAATACAGCAAAGCACCAAAGGAAAAATTTTTAAAAGCCCATAACACTCCCCAGGACCCAGGCTTCTGACCTTGTCAGAGATGGAGCTGATTGAGCTGTTTCCACCCAACAGGCCAAATCCAGAAAAAGTCTTTGGCTGGACGTGGTGTTGAGTTTTTCTGCTGGCTTCTCAGGTTGACCCACTGACCAAATACGATACCCACCACTGCCTAGGATTTTGCAAGTTTATAATCCATATAGAAGAAACATTGTTATATAAACCTTGCCAAGACTATAGGCCTTTTAAATTCCCAACTAAGAAGCCGAAGAAATTTATGGCAGTGTTGCTAGACGGGGAG
Source organism: Piliocolobus tephrosceles (assembly GCF_002776525.5). Lineage (NCBI taxonomy): Eukaryota > Metazoa > Chordata > Mammalia > Primates > Cercopithecidae > Piliocolobus > Piliocolobus tephrosceles. Next base: position 166,669,167 of record NC_045437.1, read on the forward strand.
GCCAAGTCAACTCACAATGTTGATCTTAGGTCTGTTTACATTTCTCTTGCCTTCTGGCACTTTAAGCAATAGTGGAAAGAAATCATTTACTCATAGGAGCATTAAGCATTTAGAAACACAGGGGTAACACGGAAGAGCATTAGGGACATAATGGATGTGACACATGTGGTTCGGGCCTGTGGTGGGCAGGATTTCACTCTAAAACTAGACATTCGCATCACAGTGGCACAAAAACCTACAAGTACCTTCATGCAGTAAATAGAGGGAATTCTATGGAGGCTCAGCTTTCCTCCCAGTGAAGTCTTGCTCATTACCCAGCACTTGGTCATAGCCCCATTCCCCCATGAAAGGACACACTGCTTGGAAATGGAACTAGTCATTATAAAGGAGGATCCAGCTGGCCTCAAAGTCTACAAAAGTAGCTTCTTCATGCAGGTTTCCTCTGCTCCTTTGTAATTAGTTCTGTGTCTCTCTTCCGCTTTTTCTGCCTGTAATGATTGTAGGATTACAACAGGGATCACACAGTCTCGGGTCCTCTTAGGACTGTAGTTGGAGGAGAAGTTGTTGAACCCTAAAGAGAAAAATAAGCATTTAGCACATGATTAGGCCTTCATCTGCCAATTGCATGTTTTTGTGGGAGAATCTGAGATTCAATAAATGATGAATACTTTCGGTAAAAGGTCGTGATTCTGCAGACCTCGTGGAGGAGTGCGAGGCAAAATGCTGCGGGAATCTCCAGTCTTGCTGAGAGCTGGAAGTGAATTGAGGGAGCTATTTTTACATGCCAGATTACCTTGATTTAATACAAGATGAAATGCAATCTGATATGTGAACTGGTAATGGACTAACAAATGACTCAAGTAAAAAGTCATTTTAATGTAAAGTCCTGGACATGATGTATAACCTTCCTGAGAGGCCTGCTAATTGTGCACCCCTAGGTTTGTGGCTACAGGAATTTTCTGGATGTGACGCCTAACGCTTATCTATCCTCCTCCCGCTGTCTCCACTTTAGTGCTCACTTGTGTGTAATCTGAGCATCTGATACAGGGAAAACTTGCTGGAGTTGAAACTGGAGAAAAATATGCCTTAATAGAATTTATAATTTAACAACCCAATAGGTCAGAGTAGAATTTATTAGAATAACATCTCCTAAGAACCTTCGATATCCCAATAATCTGTGACTTGGATCTTTAAAAGAAAAAGGGAAAAGTGCCTTACTATTTTTTCAAGCTGAAAAATGTTGAATTTATTTAAAGTCTATAGAGTTCATCATACACATAGGGAATGATGAAAAGAAAGAAAGAATGAAAGAAAAGAAAGAAAGAAAGAAAGGAAAGAAAGAAAGAAAGGAAAGAAAGAAAGAAAGAGAGAAAGAGAAAGACAAAGAGAGAAAGTGAAGGCAAACGAGTGAGGGTGTTGGTTTTTAATATCCCTGTAGCAGGAATTACTTTCTACTGTTTTCATTCCTTCTAGTCTCCACTCTACTCCCATTAAATTCTGGGATTTGTGTATCTTTAGATGCAGACACTCGAATGCTTTCTCTACTCAGGAAGTTACTCTCCTCACGCCTTGTGAGGTCTTGGAATAAAAATTAGTTGAGAAAAAAAAAATTGCTGCTCCTCTGTGCAGAAAAAAAAAATCATATTGCATCATGTAGCTCAGAAAATGTTCGGGTGTTTTGAGGGGGTAGGGGTGGGTGGGGGTGGGGACGAAGGAGGAAGGGGAGGAGAATCTCATTTCCCACATGTGTAATTTTTTCTCCTGGGGGGAATACATGAGCCAACAGTCACCGTCTGCAAATGTAGTTTGTAGGGAAACAAAACAGACATGAATAGATAGCATTTGACTGGGTACAACCTTCTAAATCAGAATGTTTTAGGTGTGGTGCCCTTAAGTATTTTAAGTCTTCCTTTGTTGTTTAACTTCTGCATGTCATTCCTGCCTGTCACTCTCACTATGCTCGCCCCCACCCCAGATGCTCAGGCTTTCCTCAATAACAAACACAAATATTTTATGAAAAGTAGGTTTTACACTCAGAAAGTTGATTGCCCACTCCCTAGCAAGGAGGGGAAAAGTGGTTTGGAAAGAGTCTGTTTATTGATCTATAAATCACGATCACCATGTCTGACCCAGCTGCTGGGGTGCCCGGGGTCAAGGAACCCTTTCAGAGCTCAGAAGGTCTAAAGCTTCTCTCTTTGTAGGGCTCTTAATCAACCCTCCCAAGGCAGAAAGAACATCAAATAGTCAAAACCTCAGAGAAGGAATGGGGATTTAAATTCCTCAACTTCTGCTTGGGAGAAAGAAGTTCTTAGATTCTGCCCCGCTGTAAGTGATTTTTCTGATTACGTGGAGGCAGTTGAGGGCCTGACAGAAGAAAGACGAGGTCTTTCCAAATAATACAAAGGATTTAAAACCAAGAGCAAAGACAGTAAATATCACTCCTCTGACCCAGTTCCCTCCTCTTTAAGATAGAGGTGATACTAATTGCCTCCCAGAGGCTCCGAGGGGCTCAGGGCAGCAGCCCGGCATGCGGTGATGCCGTCTCACTAGTCTGTCTGCCTCCATCAGAAACTGGCTCTTTGTGCCTTAGTTTTTCTCATCTGTAAAGTAGAAACAATTATAGTCCCACCTCATAGGGCAGTTACGAGAATTCAATGAGAAAAAACATGCAAGATGCTTGAAACAACCAGGTAAGTGCTCAAAGTCAGCTATTATAACATAAGCCCCTGGGACAATATGTAGGCCCTCAATGAAAGCTAATTTCCCCACTCCTGATTATGAGTTATCTGTGAATATGCAAAATTAAGCAGCATAAAATAATGACAAGATCATAACTTTTTATGTCAGTTAGACCTGGGTTCAGTCCTTCAGTCCTGACTTCTCCACTTACTAGCTGTGTAACTTTGGACTATAAGCCTTGGCTTTTAAAAAAACCTCTAAACTAGATCACAACGCCTATCTCACAGGGTAGCTAGGAAGAGACACCAGAGACTCTACATAAAAAAAAATGTTTCATGTGATGGTGATGTCTGACTTAGAAGCTGTCAGAAACCAAAGATGCATGCTCAGTGTTTGTTGGTCTGATAAAATCAGCGTTTTCCAAACTCTACTCTGGGCAGGCACTTCAGTGCTAGGCACTGAAGATACAAAGGTGAATACCACACAATCCTGTCCTCAAGAAACTTCAAATCTAAGGAGGGAGACATATAAGGAAACATATGATTTTAATTCTATGTGGCTCTTAATATTGTCAAAGCATATTCAGAGAACCAGAGAAGACTCAATACACACTTTTCCCTTGCCTGAAACTCCTTCCTCCAACTCCTCACCAAACTAACTCCTGTTGATCCTTGAGCTTTCAGAATGGACTTCATTTGGTCAAGAAAGTTTCCTTAAACCCCAAGCTGTTATATACCTCAAAGACACCGTGTTTCCCTCTTCCTCACACTCATTACATACATAATAGCTTGTTCATTACGCGCCCTCCTACATCAGCCCACTAGCATTTTCAGAGCTGTGTTACTCACTTGCTCAGACAACACAGTATAATTCTTTTATACAGAAAGAACTGGGTTGGGCGCAGTGGCTCACGCCTGTAATCCCAGCACTTTGGGAGGCCAAGGTGGGCAGATCACCTGAGGTCAGGAGTTCGAGACCAGCCTGGCCAACATGGCAAGACTGCATCTCTACTAAAAATACAAAAATTAACCAGGTGTGGTGGTGGGCACCTGTAATCCCAGCTACTTGGGAGGCTGAGGCAGGAGAATCACTTGAACCTGGGAGGCGGACACACCTTTGCACTGATGGATGAATGGAGAAACAAAATATAGTGTATACACAGAGAGGAATATTATAAGCCAAAGAGAAAGGAAATTCTCACACATGCTACAACATGGATGAAATCTGAAGACATTACATTAAGTGAAATAAGCCAGTCACAAATGGAAAAATATTGGATGATTGCATTTAATGAGGCACTGAAAACAGTAAAATCATAGAGACAGAAAGTAGGATGGTGGCTGCCAAGGTTTAGCAGGAGGGGGAATGGTGAATTACTGTTTAATGGGTACATTAGCTCTAAAGATGAATGGTGGTGATGGTTGAACAACAATATGAATGTATTTAATACCACTGAACTGTGCACTTAAAAATGGTTAAAGTGGTAAGTTTTATGTTATGCATATTTTCTGCAATTAAAAAAAAAGTTAAATAAGAGATTACTTTGAACTGAAAGTATTTTGGTAACCAAAGGAGTCTAAGAATCCCAGCCCAGGTTTGAAGTCTGAGGTTATTTTCCATATGGGCGAAGTCCGGTTTCTTTGAAAAGCTGAAGGGCAATGGCAGTTCAAGCAGACAGAAGAGAGAAGGCAGGATGCAGCTTGGTGGTGTTTGGAGTGAGGCTGGAGTTCAGAAAACCAAAAGACAGTGGTCTGCATGAGCTTTACTTCCTGCTTCTTTAGACACTCAGCTTTTTCATGGAAATAGACTCCATCTGGTCTGAGTCATTAGCACTTTTTGAAATGTTGCTTTGAAGAGCTTGTTGATGTCAAGAAAACCTTAGCCTCTTATTGACTCCTTTGTTTTTAATCAAAGGGGCTTTGTGATTGGCCAGAAGACCACAAAGCAGTAAGACTCAAATTCACATCCAAAGCACAGGCCTGTGGAGTTTGAGTACTTTCAAAACTTGACCCAGAGGAAAAGGGCTGCAAGGAAATGCTGCAGAATGACAGTTACAGAACTCTGGGTACCTGAAAAGTGAGCTTGGGTGAATTCTAACTCCTTAAGGCTTCTCCCATCAAAAGCAAGAGAGCAGGCTGGGATCCAGGTCTTGCCTCATGGCTGCCACATTCATGAAGACGCAGCCTGCCGAAGAGCAGCGTTGCCTTAGCAGGCTGGTGCTCAGGGCACACACGAAAACAAGGCATTCCAGGAAAGCCATCTTACATGGAAAAGGAAGCTGGAAAGTAGGAAGAAGACCAGATGCAGGAGGATGCTCTTCACTGTAGATGTTGTTTTAAAAGATGAGCCAGATCTATTCATGGTTCTTCTAACCCGACTTTGTGAGACTCAAAGAATTTCCACAATGAATCCAGCTTATTTGCTTCATCTGAGGGTACTAGTGGTCTTCTTTTATTATTTGGTCCAACACATATTCATCAAAGTTGCCCCCAGTCAGTAGCAATGGGAGACATCAAATATATTTGTCCCATGGACAATGTCAACTTTTAGAAAGCAAACTATTTCCAAACCTGAAAACAGATCTCATCCAGCTGTGGATTTTGGCCTATTTCCATGTGGATTCATCGAAGAATAATTTATATTAAAGCACTTGCTTTGGCCTGTTCTATGTAGGCGGTGCCTTCATATTTGGGACTCAATGGATCAGATCTGTTACTCCTCCTAAAAAAGGGGGGCCCAGTCAAGAAGTACTTGAAGACTCAGAGCCAAGGAAACTGAGGAATGCGCAGTGTGTGCAGAAGAACTAAAACAGAATACGGTATGAAGAGGTATTTTTTTTTCCAGAGTCATATACAAGATTTACTTGGAGAAGTAACAGGCCCAAGAAATAGCGATTCATTTGCCAAGTCTAAGGAAAGGCTGAGTTGATCTGAGGCAGTCCCTAAGGGGAGCTATTTAAATGCCTTGTGGTTGCAGGACTAGTGAGACCTCCAAGTGTCAAGGAGATGAACTTTTTACTAGCAATGGCTTTCAATAAATTTCACTGGATTCTCCTCACTCTTTCGAAGTTTTAGCTGATTTCTGAGTTTTCCTTCTCCTGGCCCTGGGATATTTCTATTATAAAAGACTCAGAATAAACCTCTGTGAATGGCTCACATGGTAAAACATTAGACCTTTAAGACAAAGTTAAAGAAACTAGAATTGAAGGCCTAGATATACATATCCCAGAGGAATGTTTCTACAGATCTGTAGTAGTTAGTGGAATTCTATTAAGTGTTCTGTGGCAATTTAAAAACATGGCCCCAGAATTCTTTGACATTTCTCCCACTGAGAAGTGGGGTCAATGGTCCCTCCCTTGAATCTGGGCAGGCTTCAACCAATAGAACACAGCAGAAGTGATGTTTTGTGACTTCCAAGGCTGGTTCTCCTGGGATCCTCACCCTGGGGAAGCCAGCCACTATGTGACATGTCGAACTCCCCTAAGACTGCCATGCTAACAAGGCCATGTCTAGGCACTTTGGTCAGTAGTCCCAGCTAATCTCCCAGCTGATATCCAGCACCAACTACAAGCCACACTAGACTATCTTGGACATCCAGCCCAGTCAAACTTTCAGATGATCCAGCACCATTCAAATGCTGGTTGCCACTGCTTGAAAATTCCAAACAAGAACTGCCCAGCAGAGTCCTTCTCAAATTCCTTATCCACAAGATTATAAGCAAAATATAAAGATTGTTTTAAGCTGCTAAAATTTAGGGTAATTGGTTATGCAGCAATAGTAACCTGAATGTGGTCTGCTAGTAGTAGAGGAAAAGGTAAGAGAACTTTGTTTATATATATGTCACAAATTTGCAATGTGAGGTTAGTTATAGGTTTTTTAAAAAATCTCACTCTGTCTAGGTGTGGTGGCTCTATGATCCCAGCACTCTGCAAGGCCAAGGTGGGCAGATCACCTGAGGTTAGGAGTTCGAGACCAGACTGGCCAACATGGAGAAATAATTTCTCTACTAAAAATACAAAAAGTAGTCAGATGTGGTCGTGGGGGGCTGTAATTCCAGCTACTGGGGAAGCTGGAGCAGCAAAATCACTTGAACTTGGGAGGCAGAGGTTGCAGTGAGCTGAGACTACACCACTGCACTCCAGCCTGGGCAACAGACTGAGACTCCATCTCAAAAAAAAAAAAAAAAAAATTCATTTTGTCCTCAATAACCATTATGTTCCTAAAAGTTATACAAACACTATTAGGATTCCATGTTGTCATTCTGTCACAGCTAACTTTCAGTCAAGAGGGTATAGCTCTTCATTATATTTACATATTATTTAAAATTGTGACATTTTCATTTTTGTTATCTATACATGTTTCATTTGTTAAATGGCAAGTACTTACAAAGCACTTATTATATGCCACATACATATATGCCAGATATAATTGTTTCAAGTGAACACATTTAATTTTCAAAATGATCTCATAAGGTAGGCATTATTATTATCTCCATTTTATAGATGAGAAAACTGTGTCAGGGATGGTTCAATTGCTGAATTTGGAATTTGACCCCAGGCAATCTGGCTTAAATCCATAAACTTTAACTCTCTGCTGCCTCTAAATTTTTTGTTATTTTATTCCCTATTCAAACACACACACACACACGCACACACACACACACACACACACACCAAGGTAGTATACTGAAATGCAAAAAAAGTAATAAAATAGTAGTAAAAACATATGACTTAGGGTAATGTAAATGCAAATGGTCACCAAAACTCAAGTATAAATATTTTACCTCTCTCTCTGTATATGTAGATAGATAGATAGATAGATAGATAGATAGATAGATAGATAGATAGATAGACAGACAGATAGATAGACCGGGACAAGTAAATCCAATAGATTTTATAAGATTATCCATGCATTCACCCCTTGTCTCTAGTGCAGTTTCTGTTATGAAATTTTGTCATATAGGGTCATGAAGTAACTCAAGCTTTCCCCTTATTTTTAAACACAGCATAACAACCTTCCTGATAAACCAACAGAATTTTTCTGAAACAAGTGTAAAATAATACTTTGCAGTAAAAAATTTACAGATTGTGCTGCTAAGGCATAGGTGAGACCAAAAATACAGACCTGTCATTTAATGTGTCCCTCTCGACAGCAAAACAAGTCACACCATTGCCAATAAGCCTGTACAGCCGGCTCCATACTTACTGATGGACATTGTGTTTGGCAAGAAGGCAGAACAAGCTATTGGAGAAGCTCCCTTTTCAAATGGTATCATGGGTTTCACATAATAACAATGACATGAAGTGTGGAGGAGCAATTACTATCACGTGTAGTGATGGAAAACACAGACTCTGGAGTGAACTCCAGCAAATCCACAGCCCAACTCTACCACTTGCTAGCAATATGAACTTGGGCAAGATACTTAACATCTCTGTGCCTCAGTTTCCCCATGTGTAAAATAGGGATAATAATAGTACCCACCTAGAGCTGCTAAGAGGACTAAGTAAATCAATACTGTAAAGCACTTTAGGACAGTGCCTGGCACAAGGTACTGGCTTTATAAATGTTTGCCAAGTAAGTAAACAAAACATGTGCAAAGATATTTTACATTGCAGCTGGACAAAACCACTGCCATACAGTGTACCAATTCAACATATGTGTAATACATATCGGGGAGAAATGTGATGATCTTTTGTTCTAATCAATAGTGAGAGCAGGCCAGGTGCAATGGCTCATGCCTGTAATCCCAGCAGTTTGGGAGGCCAAGGCAGGTGAATCGCTTGAGGTCAAGGAGTTCGAGATCAGCCTGACCAAAGTGGTGAAACCTGGTCTCCACTAAAATGCAAAAATTAGCCGGGCGTGGTGGCACGCACCTGTAATCCCAGCTACTCAGGAGGCTGAAGCAGAAGAAATGCTTGAACCTGGGAGGCAGAGGGTGCAGTGAGCCGAGATTGCACTACTGCACTCCAGCCTGGATGACAGAGTGAGATTCTGTCTCAAAAACAAACAAACAAACAAACAAAAACAGTGAGAGAAAATACTACAGAAGAGATTTTGTTAACAATTATTTTATGAGCTATGATATAAATGGAAAGATGAGTTAGTTTGAGTATTGAAGGGGCGCTAGCTATGCGTGCGGCAAGAATAAGAGTAAGATAATTGTCCTTAAGTGTCAATCCATATCTAGCTTCATTCGCAAAGAACAATAGGTGGCCAAAAATATGCCTCCAAAACTTAATTAAATGTTGAAGAAAATAATGAAAACTGTAAACATAATCAACTCACAGCCACTGACTGTCTTTTGCATGAGCCATATAAAAAGGCAATGGCGAATACAAGCACGCTGGTTCTCCACGCCAAGCTCTGTTGGGTATGGTATTGACGATCTATTGCCATAGTTATTCCAGGCAACAAAGGATCACAAAAACTTGGTGGCAAGCACAATTTACATATCACTTATGCAGCTGGAATCATTTGGGGATTAGTTTGGTAGCACTGTTGAATTTGGCTGGGCTCATATACATTTAGGGGTTGGCTGGCAATCAGCTGGGGATACTGGGGCAATTTGGTCCAGTTCCAAGTGTCTCTCCTCCTCCAGCTGACTACCCTAGGCATGTTCTCATGGCAATAAAAGGGGTGCAAGAGAGCAAGCAGAAACATGCCAAACCTCAAGGTCTAGGCTCAAAACCAGCACATTGTCACTGCCACCACATTCTATTGGCCAAACAAGTCAAAAATGGCTCATATTTGAGGTGTGGGAAAATAGACTCCACCTCTTTAGTGGCCCAAACAACAAGCTCACATGGCAGAGAGAATGACTACAAAGAGGAACAAAATAGAAGGCCATGTCCATGATTCAAAATGTTGCACCCTCATCCCAAGATTTAATATCCTAGTGATGCTTTTTTTTAAGTGTACCTAATATTAGTGGGCTGTATTTACATGGACTGCTCAAATGAGCTCTGTGGTTGTCAAACAGTTGAGAACACTCTGATTCTATAAGCAATGCTAAGATATTATAATTTTTAATTTGAAACCCCGTAATTCCTTAATAAGATGAAACTGGAACGCAAATGTCTAACTGCCAAGTTTTTCTGGTATTTGCTCATTTTTATCGTTTGTTGGAGGGAAAAAGATGCAATGTTGTATTATTGGACACATGCTAAAACCATAAACAAATGCTACAACAGAACAGGAAGGAGTACCTTCTGTAGCCATATACAACTAGAGTAGATTAGGAAATCATTTGCTTTTAACTCTCAAATTGAAATGAGAGTTCTTCAGGTTAGAGTCCAACAGAGTGCTGACAGTAAGTTTCAGCGCAAAATTTCTCCTTAATTCTTGGGTTCGTGTTTAACCTGAATGCCAACAACTCTCACAGAGCGATTAATAGCTGCTGCCGTTGCCAATAACTTACAATTGGGGATTAAGGGTTTTGAATTAAAGGAAATAAAGAAAAAGAAAAGAAACTGACAAGATGAAGAAACAGACCTACAGCTCAAGCTATCTATCATGAAGCCAGATGACCACATGCATTTTCAGGAAGATAATTTGGGGAAAGTTTAGAGACACTATCATTCCTATAGTTTATATGAAAAAAATTATGACTAATTTTTAAATGTTTTTTATTTTAAAATGTGTAACTCTTTTAAATATATGTCTAAAATTGGTGTGCTACATATATGCTCTCTGCCATTATATGCTCTGCAAACAATAAAATTTTAAAAATCAAATAACTGTCAGTGTTATGGACTGAATGTTTTGTGCCCCCAAAATTTGTATGTTGAAGCCCCAGTTTACAGGTGGGGTGAGAAAGTGGTCATCTGCAACTTAGAAAGCATGCTTTCACCAGGAACCAACTCTGACAGCACCTTGATCTTGGACTTCCCAGCCTCCAGAACTGTAAGACATAAATGTCCACTGTTTAAGCCACACAGTCTAGTACATTTTGTTATAGCAGCCTGAACTGATTAAAAAAGTAATCAATGGCCAGCTACCATGGCTTACACCTGTAATCCCAGCACTTTGAGAGGCTGAGGTAGGCAGATCACTTGAGGTCAGGAGTTTGAGACAAGCCTGGCCAACATGGTGAAACTCCATCTCTACTAAAAATACAAAAATTAGGCAGACATTGTGGACTGTGCCTGTAATCCCAGGTACTTCGGAGGCTGAGGCAGGAAAATCACTTGAGCCTGGGAGATGGAGGTTACAGTGAGCCGAGATCTGCCACTGCACTCCTGCCTGCGCAACAGAGTGAGACTCTGTTGAAAAAAAAAAAAAAGAATTACTGAGTGAATGAAAATGAGCTTGCAAAAAGAGCTTTGCCCTGAGGTCAGTGGTACACAGATTCTATAAAATCCAAGTACTTGCAGTCATATTTAAGAACAGTTGTCATTAGAGAATGTCATCATTCTGTGTTGCAAAAGCAACATGGCAAGCCTTATTGACCAATGAGAGTAGGAGGAAATGAAATTATCTTGATGAAGAGAATTTCCTAAAAGTGAATTTGATCAAAATTTAACTATTACCCATTTCTTGTTTGCAAGATGTTGGGTTATGAACTATTAAATGGTGTATTAGTTTTCTATGGCTGTCGTAACAACTGAAACAACAGAAATTTATTATCTCACAGTTCTGGAGGCTTCAGGGATCTGAAATCAAGGTGTCAGCAAGGCAATCCTCCCTCCAAAGGCTCTAGGGAATAATCTTTTCTTCCCTTTCTGTTTCTAGTGGTTCCAGACATTGCTTGGCTTGTGGATGAATAACTCCAATCTCTGCCTCCAACTGTGGACTTCCCCTCAGTATGCCTCCTTTTCTTCTGTGTCTTCTAAAGACCCATTGTCATCGGATTTAGGACCCACTTGGATAATCCAAGATGAGTTCAAAATCCTTAACTTAATTACATCTGCAAAAACCCTTTTTCAAAATAAGGTCAAATTCACAGTTCTGAGTGGACATAGTTTATCTTGTGGGCACAGGGCACCATTCAACTCACTGCAAATGGCAAAGAAGATGGTAAAAAACTCAGAAGAGAATATAAATAATGGAAGCTTGAAATTCTCTTATGGATGTTAAAAATAAAATAGATTATTATTAATATTTCTTGTGTGTGTGTGTGTGTGTGCGTGCGTGCATGCTACCTGAGAGTAGGGAAAACTGAAAGAAAAAAGAAAGACCCTATAAGATTACTCTTTATTATATGAGAAGTTTGGGATTAAATGTTCTGTTTTACCCGATATTTGTCAAATAACTAATTTTGGTTATGACTGGGATTCCAAATAATTAGTATCTCCTTACAATTGGGTACATGTCATGCATAATTTCTACATATGCAGGTTTGTTTTTAACTTGAGGATAGGAAAAGGGAATAATCTCAGATGATAACAAGCGGGGAAAATCTCTGCCTGGCCATGAGCTACCCTTGTAAATGGTAACAAAGTGATCTCACTAATAGGTTGATTAGGCTGGTTTTCTTTCTGGGTGTCTATGGGCCTCATACTAAATCATAAACAGGGAGAGAAGCTTCTGCTTCCTAGTCCCTTGCCTCCCTAGCTTTGAGAGTGAGCCAATCAACAATCTGTTCTTCCTTGTTATTTAGAGTCATCAAGAAATACATCTGTTTTTACTATCTACTAGGGGTCTTTTATTTTCATCTCTGCTCAGTCTTTTGAAGCTATAATTGACTACTGAAAAGCACCATTCCAAATGCAAGATCATATATTTAGGGGTCTTGGAGTGCAGCCTCCCCTCCTTGAAATTCAACATAAAGTTTGGCATGTTTCTGAAACTTTTCTGTGGAGCGGTCTATTTTAAAATCACATTCCTGAAGAAGTCCATTACCTCCAAAAGGTAAGAATATCCACAGGTTGGCTCAATGCCATGAACCATGTTTGCTGTTGACCTTTGGAAAATTATTTAGTTTCCATGTGCAATAGTATTATTCACACAGGATTAACAACAACTCTATATCTAAAATAACAGAAAAACCTTTGATTCACATGTGAGACAAATGTCCCAGGAAAGGGCACACTGGATAGGTATCAACATAGTTGGCAGATCTTCCAAATGAGCCCATGTGAACAGTATCTTATGGTCACTGTTTAGTAGGGGATTCAAACACTCGTCTCTGTTCATTTCAGCTCACATCTCAGAAAGCAACTCCTTGGATTTACCAGACCTCCTCCCTCCAGGAAGAACTGACTACTCGCTCAATTCTGTCCCCAATGGTTCCTGTATAGCTACCTACAACCTCTATATTTTACTTGCTTACATGTCTTTCTCTTTCATCCAGATTTTTAACCCACCAAGTCCTATTCATTTTTGTATATAAGCACCTTAGCACATAGATTTTTAAAACTCTTTGTCAAGAGGATGTATGAATGGATGGATGAATGGCAAACATTAGTTGTCTATAGACAAAATGCCTCATTAAAGGTGCTCAGAATCGTCCCACCCAAGAGGCTGAAAACCATCAACCACTCCTGTGGTTGGCACTAACTGCCACACTGAGCCTACAGCCTAAGCAAAGAAATAAGCTAGACAGAGAAAAGAGTCCATGTATATTCCCAGAGTACCCTTTCCTTAAAAAATATCCAGAATGAGGCTCAGATGCCCCGTGGATGGGGAGTGCTACTATTTCAAAAGTATATCTTCACTTCTGATGCAGTGCTGTTTCTCAAGAAACATAGGTATGTCATTCTTGGGCAATGGAATAACCCTGTGCTACAGCAGAAGCAAGATGAAATTCAACTTTTTGTTCCAGGTGGGGCCAGGTGCTAAGCTACTCTGGGACAGTCAACAGTTTTGTAAGACAGCTGCCTGGTATGCACTATCATTTGCACGTTTATTATACTGGAATAGTTTTGGTACTTACGGAAACGGACAAGTAACCCAAAATGGAGTGTAAACCCCCAAATCTAAAAACTCCACCTTTCAGTTGCTTAGACCAGAAGTCTTAGGGAGTGATCCTTGATTTCTCTCTTCATCTAATATCCACCATCCCACCCGTCCGCAAATACTGTTCAATCTTCAAATTATGTCCAGAATTTCACTACTTCCTGCCACCTTCGCCATTACCACCCTAGAGGAAGGTACCATCATCTCTCAGCTGCGCTGAAATCTCCTCTTAACCATCTCCTGTCTTCAGTTCTGTGTTCTCCCACAATCTATTTTCAACAGAGCAGCAAAAGTGATCCCTTTAGGTCAGATAACATCCTGCCTCTGCTCAAAATGAGATTTTCCCATTCACTCAGAGGAAGTGCCAAGTTCTCACAATGGTCTTCAAGGCTCTGTATGGTCCAGCACACTTTGTCTCTTTGACTTTACCTCCTGCAATCTCCACCTCTTTCAATCCACTCCAGCATCAGTGTCCTTCTTGCCATTCCTAGAAGCTCACATATTTTTTCTAAGTGGAATTTTACTTTCCAACAGAACAAGAGACAAACAGCTGATTTTGGCTTTCTTTCTGAGAGCCCCCTAATCACATACATTCAGAAGAGTCGCAGCCCTAGGCCACTCTCAGGGCAAGTGCTTTCTGCTCTGCTCCAAGGCTTATGGGGTTAGAGGTCAAATATCAAGTCCAGCCTGCCATAGATTTGTGGCTGGGTCTCTGTGCATAGTTTCCTTAAGAAGCTGTGCACCCATCTTCGTTGGGCGAATGAGCATGTGAGCACATGAATGAGGAAAAGAGTAATCTCAAATGCATCAGAATAAACCTCAGGGCTGAATTTTAACAACCTTCCTGCTTGCTAGGTGTATTTTCTAGCTTATGCTTCCCCATCAAGAGTTTGTTGACTGCCTACTACCTAAGCTGCACACTAGAATCAAACAGATGGCGCTTGAAAAATGACTGTGGGACTGGAAAAGACAGAACCCAAGGGAAGATCGTGTCATCATAAAAATGTTTTATTAATCAAATATATTTACATTTCTTGGTCAATGATCTCTAAATGTGTGCCTGTTTTTTTCATTTATACAACTTAATCCTGGCAGATTCTATCACAAGAATACAGCAGCATGCATGATCTCATTGGTCCTTTGCAGTTTTTTTTCATTAAATAATGTGAGTTTAATAAAGTTAGAAAACTTTATTAAGTTTTACCCATTCTTACTGCAGGATAATCATTCTTGTCATATCGGTGGCCCTTACAGCGAACTACACCCTCCTCATCACCCACAGTGAACTTCTTCTCATTCTCTTAACTGATTTGTTTAAACTTTCCAAACTCCAAAAGGCAGATGTGAAATTGGACATTCACTCTAACCATTTTATTTGGTGGAAAGTTGGAGACAGACATATTTCTATTTCAGCAGGGAGCATTTACAGTCCTAAACTTAAAACAACTACATTAAAGAAATTTATACAATGTCCTAAAAGCATCTAAATATCAAACTTCTATTAGCCTCCTACAGAACTGGATGCCTTTCTCTTGATATATAAAAATAATTAACTTGGGACATTAAGTCGACAAAATAATTTGGCTGATCTGAGCCACAGTTTTCCTTAATACGTTAGTCATCACCTTGGCCTCTGCATTTGAACTGGGGGAAGGCTTTTTCATGAAATACTTAGAACTGCTAAGGAGAATAATTGTGCCTCTGGCTTTTGCTATTACATTTTCTCCAGGTTGGGAGAAACTAGAGAAGTGTACTAGATTATTCAGAGAAAGTGAGTCTACAAGGGTTGATTCTGTTAGCATTAGACAATGCCCACATGTGGATCAACAGGGACTGTGGGCTGGCAGACTTTTGCTCTAAGATGGATGCTTTCCCCAACATGTGGCAATCACCTGATACAGCACAATTGTTCTTAAACATGAAAGAGTTGCGCTGTAGAAATAGATCTCCAACTTGTTAAAGTTTATATCCAGACTGTTTTCAGTTGGGATTGATGTGCCGAAGTGGGAGAAAGGCACCAAGAAGGATGTTTTTCAAGGCAGGAAACAGGAAATAACCAGGAGCCCACCATGTTTGACGAGGGAAATATATTTATCATTTCAACAAACAAATGTGCCCATTAGAATCAGAATCTGGAGGAAAGTAGTATACATTATGGTTTCAATATATCATAGTAAACAGTTGCCTTGTAATAAAGCAAGTTCAAGATGAGATTTTGTTGACTTACTTTTTGAACAAACCTCACAGTTTCATCTAGATTGTGCCCCAGAACTTGAACTGGTTCCTTGAGTACCTCATGCATGTAACTACATTATTTGTGCCTTTGACAAACCAAACCTATAATGACGCCAGTCTTTCTTCTTCACTGCTTTAAACCAACAGGCTAACCACATAAGCCCATATTCTTAGTGCACACAACTGCATAACGACTCCATTGATGCCTGAAAAGTAACTCACTTAGCATTCAGTCAGAACAAAGAAAGAAAACGAGATTTCATTTAGCCTCGTTGAGGATGTGTTTTTACTCGTCGATAGTGTTCAAGCCTTATTCTCTTCTGGCCAGTCTCCAACACAACCTGCCCTTCCTGCCTGTTGCCATTTGTCCTAATGTATATCACACTTGAGAGGGTTTTTTTTTTTTTAATTTCAATGTGGAATTTTAGTTTCCTGCTTAGAAAAACAAAAACAATGTCTGCCAGCAATAGAATATTTGAAATTCTGTCCAGCAACGAGATTTGGGCATGACAAAATCGGCAACTATAACGATGCATGTTTTAACAGCATTTTAGCATTGTTTCCACATACACATTTCATAAATAAATTATGCTTGTGTTTCTTAACTTTTAAAAGCTCTTGTTCTCAAAAAAAAAAGCTTTATATAGAGAAGTATTTTCCCCTTTTAACAACTGCCTGTTTATGGCTTTGAAGGAGAAAAAAACTAAAGAAGCTACAAAGCTAAAACTGTTAAGCATATATGAGAAGGGGATAATGATAGTATCTTTGTTATAGAGTTACTAAGGATTAAAAGAGATAATCCACATTAAGCATTAGAACAAGGCATGACAGTAATTGCACAATATGGGTTATAATCATTATCATCATTCCCATCAACATCTGTGGGAACAAGCTCAGAATGTCCTTCTTTTTCCATTAAACTTTCCTCCATAGATTCTTTCTAAGTGCAGTGGTAGCATATTCAGTCTATAGGAAAGACAACTCAAATGTTTCATGACTATGCCCTGTTTTCTGACATATTTTTTGTTATCGTTTTACATATTGATCGGATGAAACATCTGGCATTTATTATTTAAAGGAAGAAACTAAATAAACACTTTAAATATCAAACACAGCCAGGGACTACAGGTTAAACATCTGTGGCAAGGCTTCCACAGATAAAGCAATATTCCTTTCAGTTTGGCTCCGTCCGGCCAGTTATACCTGACAGCTGCTCTTTGGGTTTGCAGAATGTAATCTTGGAGAGGGCTGAAACAGGTGCCTTCCTAGGACCCTGCGTTGTTGTTTTGTGGTAGTTCAGATAAATGCTAGTGAGGAGAGAACCTTAAACTTTGGGTTGATAATCACCCAGGTATCTAGTCACCACATAAAATTTTCCAAAGCTCTTCACCTTAAAAAGATCATGACAAGCGAATGACATTTCTGTAACTTACAGTTATCATTTAAAGAAGCATATATCTCAGTATCTTTTAAAATCTGATGTCAGGATCTGGTAAAGGCGCTGGGAAATAAAAATTAAATTCATGTCAAGGAAGAAAAAGATAAACATTTCAGGAAATGTGATTATTTACTTTATTTCTTATTCCTGGCCTCGCTTCTGTATGCATGCATAGTCTTAATATGAGAGCAATGAATTTGCTCCTAAACACAGGCTGCTGGGTACACTCAGAGTGACCCATAAACCCTGCTGTTCTGGAAATGCCCTCTTTGTGAGATGTGCCATGTTTCCCATTTTAAACAACTCAACAGATACTTGCATTTTATATTTTAAATTAGTGCAAAACAAATAATGTTACTTCTGCATACTGGGGAAAGGGATTACACTGCCAACGCTTATCACTAATGAGGCACCTCCGACCCATTCAGGGTCGCAGATCTCCTTCCCTGAGCAACTCCAGCCCTGTACCCCACTTGTTGCCTTATCATTGAAAGGGGTTCATAAAAACCCAAGACCCAGGCCCTAATCTTGGTCTCTTGATACTTCTGCTAACAACCAATAGCCCAGTGAGTTACGGAAAGACAACCAAGTTGTGCATCTTAACTTGTTTTGCAATATGCTATTTTCTTGTCCCCAGATGAATTTACCTCTCTCAGATTTTCCCAGTTGGAACAAAATCTTTAACCTCACAGAGACAGTGGTCTAAAGGACTAAAATACCCATGTTACCAGCAGCCACTTAGAAGGAGAATATTATTTTATCATGAATAGTCACTTAAATAATGCTGCTTATGAACACATAAAATGGGGTCTTTATATAAAATAAGAGTTCAATAAATACTTGTTGAATAAATGAATGAAACAATGAACATTTGATTTAAAAATTGATGAATTGCTAAATGTTTATATAAATCTTTGAAAACCTGGACCAGAATGAAGTTTTTACAAGGTACAATTCAATTATGAGCCCTGTGAGGACCCAATGATGTCATGATCTTTTTCTATTATACATAGTTTCCCAAGAAGGCTCCATTTAAATGAACACAATAAAAAGTGTACCAACTGAATCAAATTATATAAATTATACAAGATTAAGTTTTATAGCTTTAATTAGACACACAGTAACTTTTTAGAAGTATATCTCCTCCAAAAAATTCATTTTTAAAGATAAAAACAAAACAAAAATGAAAAGCTTATTTATGAAAAATTTATGCACATATCCTGGGGAAAATATAACTTTGCCTTGGGATATTGAGATTTTTCTAGAAATGCAAAGATCTGCAGCTCCATTTTACCTGCCAGGTAAAAATGCACCCTGACTTTTACCTGGCATTACCTTTTGTCTTAGACTCTTTGCTAAATAAATGAGCATATGCTAGGATGA
Source organism: Piliocolobus tephrosceles (assembly GCF_002776525.5). Taxonomy (NCBI): domain Eukaryota; kingdom Metazoa; phylum Chordata; class Mammalia; order Primates; family Cercopithecidae; genus Piliocolobus; species Piliocolobus tephrosceles. The sequence continues at coordinate 166,687,797 of NC_045437.1, forward strand.
AAAGTCTTATTCTGAAAAAATTATTATTATTATTCGGTCCCCATTGACAGAAAAGAGTAAAGAAGGATTGCTTCAAGAGCCAAACTCTGATTTGGCTCTGAGAGACTACTTTTCTCATCTGAAATATCCTTTCCCCAGTGATTCAGAGTGTTTACTCTCTTTATAGCACTACTAATTAGGAAGTTACTAATAAGAAAAAGTGGCAAATCTTTATGACTGTAATTTCTACCACCCATTTGCTGTATCCCAGGGGATTGTGCGTCCACTTTAAATAGAAAAGGCTAAAGCAACTGTTAGAAAGTTTCAAAGAGAAACCTCCTCCCCAGCATACACTTTGACTAAAATCATTTTGGACCCAAATCATCTCAGTACCTGCTTCAGGGTTCCAAGTCCATGTCCAGGTGTAAGCCTGTCTTTGTGGACAGACAGCTTAGGCTGGTCTGCTAGAAGCTGGCAATGGGACAGCAATCTAAAAATTGTGAATGTGCCCACATGCCTGGAAAATTAGAGTATCCAATTTTCTATTTGTTAAGCAGAAAATATTTCTGACCAAATTTGGTGGAATATGTATGCCAACAATTTCTCTTAATAACAGAGGATAAAAATAGATTTAAATGGAGCAGAACACTAGAAGAGTGTTTTGGAGTAGAGGTAACTGCCACATGCAGTGGAAGTTTGGGATCAGCTAGCAAAACCATCAGGGTGGCAGAGAGATCACTGTAACGGAAAACCTTCCCATGCCAGATCCCAAGGGAGGAGGGAAGACTTTTCACTCTCCCACATTTGGAAGCTCATGAGAACTGAGTGGATACATGGTGTTCCACTGTGAAATGTGGCAAATGGCTGAGCTGATTTTTCACACAAGAAAAAAAAAAATTACAAACATACAGGTGATTTCCTACTGTTTTCAAAGAATTTGAGTAAATCTTTCAACCTTAACAAATGGAACAGCTTACACATCTGTGAAGCTGATCTGTCCTTTTCTTACAGATTTCAGGTTAATATGGCTACATTTCATTCACCCTTCCCAATGACACACATTGTCTGCAAACGTCTCCATCACTTAGGGTAGGGAATTGTAAAATCAGAACACATTCCTAACTACCAGAGAGAATAGTTTCAATCAGCTACTGTTATACAGCAGCATAGATTCCTTACTACTTTCATGACCAGGAGACAATAAGAACTGGAGGAAAATTCTCGGTGAACGGCTTGCGATTGGGCAACAGAGGTCAGAATTAGCCATATTTCTCTTTATGACCCAGGGCTCTAAAGATTATTATTATGTGTATATATGTATATATACATACATAAATAATAACTACAAACACTTTTTAATTAGACCCTGTTGAATTCCATTTAAAATGTGGTAGCTGGAGTACTAAGGAATAGAGAAGCAAAATTAAAAGGGAAGAGAGATTTTCTGAGAGCCAGATACATAATAATAGATTAAACTAAACCATGCAGTATCCTTGCCTTTTAGTAGTGAGTTCAGTTATGTGTCTCATTTTTATTGAGGGAAGACAATGGGAAAGCTCCAAGACAAGGAGTTCCTTAAAAGACTATGTCCTGATATCAGGTAATGATGAAATTTACAAACAGAAATTGTTATTAAACACGCTAGATAAAATTGAACAATTTTTATCTAAACTGGCCATCGAGGTAGACAGTCTCTGAGATGCTGCTGGGAGCTATCAGTTCTTCCCAACACTAGATCATTTCAATAAATGTGACCCAATTTCATTGAACACCACTGTTGAACCACCGATAGGTTAGTTGAAATTCACTCAAAGAATAGTGAAGTGTAGAGAATTCCTTCTCTTTCAATTAATCAATCTTGAGAAAAGAAAAAGTAATTCTATTGATAAAAGTAGCTGCTCCTGGGCTATCTGTTCTAACCACAACCTTCTCCATGTTTCCTCCTCTCAAAGTCTCCTTGTCTGGGCTATTTTCACTTGCATTTGCAGACATGCTCTTCCCACACTCAGGAGAGAGGAAAGGGGGCTCCTGGGGTTCATCTGTATGAGGAAGAAGGATAAAACTGCTAAAAGGGCCTTGATGATGGAGTTTGCCACTATTTTTGTTTACATGTTCAACATTCTCAAGAAACAACTAAAAAAAATTACATGAAGCCTAACACCTTGTCTCCAGCCTTGCCCAAATAACTTTATTTTCATTTTCTTTTTTTTAGGCTAAAATGTTATTGAAAACAAACGTTTCTCAACGAGCTGCTTCAGAACAATAGAACGTATTATGAAGCTCCGTACACTTTACACGTTCTTGCAATCTTGACAGGACAAAATAAGTCCTCAACTTTTTCCTTTGAATTTTGAAACTGAAACCATTTTCTTCCTTTTCGAGACTCCTGCATCAAGACCAGGCGGTTTGGAAGAAACCGTGTAAAAAGTGCATGAGAAGTGAGCATGGAAGACACGGAAATAGGATGCGTCTGGGGCTGAAGGTAGCATCGACTCAGCAAAGGCTCTCACTTTGCTTCCGTGGTCCCTGCTGGGGCAGCCAGCATCAGGCCAGGCCAAACGACACAGCAGAATGAAGGGCTGTACAGTGGGTCCTCATGAAACATGCTACTAAGAAAAGGTGCAACGAGAACCAAGTCCCTGTGCATTCTTAGTCACAATGGTGGGCAGAAGAACCCATACAATTCCTCCCTTTGGTATTAAATAACAGTTTTTAAAAAGCTTTTTAGAAACAAAGCAAAATACATGGTGGGAGTGGAAATGTTAACCATCCCAGGTTAGTTGTCCACTGAAATAAGTCTCATCCCTAGTCATAAATAAATAATCTCTTTCCTGGTCTGACTTCCATGCCAGGATCAATATCTCTTAACATCTTACTTATTTTATTACTGCTTTTGGTTTTCTGGGACTGATTGAAAGTTGCTCAGAGGAAATCTTTGGTTTTGCTTAAGTGTCCGTGACATTTAATCATGACTTTCCTTGCAGTTTAATTCCAACCAGTCAATCAGTTAATCCACTTCGATTGATTCTGGGCTCTCGGTTATTGGCTTGCACTCATTGGGCATCCGTTGGTGTCGGCTCAGCTGGGTGGCCTGCGTGAAGCTCCTCTCACACCTCTCGCACCTGGTGGAGGCAAGAGAGAAAATTGAGACCAGGGAGCGGGGCCTGCAGGGTGATGGGCTTCCTCTCATCCTGCCTAATCAGAACAGACACTCCAAAGTGGCTTCAGATTTTACCGGCTCAAGAGGTTTAATTGGTGGCTCCTTCCAAGGCCTGGATGCCTGTGATGGGACAAAGCCTGTCTGATGCAGAACAGAGGGATCTGTCAATAGGCAGGGGGAGGGTGATTTCTCCAGAGAGCCCTGTCCTGCTGCAGCTCTGATCACTGTCAGTTCAAATAGATAAAGAACAAAAAGAGATTTTTAGGAGTGAGCCATCAAAGAAGCAGCTTGTCTGCAGTTTTCTGCTCTGTAACCCCAAAGAGAAATTGATGACAAATAGAATTTTACCTACTGCTAATTTACAATAGGGAATTCTACTCCCTTCAGAACAGCAGCCAAAGAGTGCACATCTTAGAATTTGGAAACTAGAGGAAGCAATGCATTAGACTGCAGTGACTATGAGGGGCAGTGGGCATGGTCGCTGCTTTTTTGCAAAAGCTGGTTACAGTGTCATGGCCCAACCAAACTTAGGGTTAAAATAATTTACAAAACTAGAATTTGCAGTGGCACAGTGGAAAGGATGTACATATGGGCTAGAATTAAGGGCAGTATGTCTGATGAGGAGACAACATCACACTGCAAGATTTATCTCTTCTTTTTAACTTAAAGGAGAAACAACAACAAAAAAAGACTGTAATCTAGAGACCTTGAGTTCCTCCCTATCTCCCATGTCCATATCTTCCAAACAACCTTCACTTATTAGCTTGGTGGCTACTCAATCTACAAAAAGCAGAACACACACTCAAAATTTAGTGGGAGCCTGTTGTTTTTCTGTGCGTGTTGTCCCTGGCTGATTGGCTGTGATTGTGTGTGTAAATACACACACCCACAGATGAACTGTGGCAGCTGGCTGGGCACCGATAGTGACTTCTCCATCACCACCTTACTTACCTGGGCTGCCTAGAGCACTGGCCCAGCATCTAATACAGCTCAGAGGCCACCTCAGCCACCTCAATGCCCTTTCCTCAAACCTCTGAAGAAAAAGATATTCAAGAAGAGCTACAGACAATTGTCCCACTTTTAAATAATGCAACCCCCAGTTTGTGAGCCCCTGCACTATGAAAGCTGCAGCGAAAGCCACCATGACATAGTCTCCATGCCTTATACACAGACAAGAAAGCCACAAGCCCTGTTATCTGTTGGGCATTCCTCTCTTTCTCCTCTTTAGTAAATTATATTAAGAGCCCTGTCATGGAAATAAGTACCTATAAAATAGGACACATCCATCCACTCTGGGAATTCTTGCATGTTTTTGAACATGGGGAGGCAGGAGCTTGACTTCGCATTTGGATTTTTCAGGGCTCCTGCACCAGCGGAGTGTGTCAGGGGGAAGAAGTTGTGTTTCTTTGATTGTCTTTCGGGGAATATTTTTAGCAGCCTTTTCCACTGTTAAAAACTGCACTGTGATCTTGACAAATGTATAATGTCAGCTTTAATGTATCAGACCTATCAGCTCAATGAAAATAACTCAGAAGTATTGATCACCTAATGATTTTTGGTGTATTCATTAATGTCCCTGGGCAGCTCATCCCCTCTCCAGAGCTCCTGGCGCGTTGATGACACGTTAGCGAACTGCTGATTGTTTATTAGAAAACTGATTAGTTACTGGATTCGTGTGTCAAAATATACTACCTTTCACTGCTTGACAAACTTTCAAATTCTTATATTCCTTTTTTTTATCTTGAAGCTCTAGAATCAATTTCAAAGAGAGTAGAAGAGCTTGAACAATTATGAGGAATGTAAATGTACCTGGGTCATGGTTTTGCATTTCTAATCCTGTGTATTAGAATATGAGGAATACAGGAGTTGGCAGTTTAGTGCTTCATATAAGGCAGAAGTGTATGTCTATATTTTATTTTAGACATACTATATGTCTATATATGATGTAATAATATTTTAACATCCAGATTGGATGTTAAAGAGAAAAACACATTTTTCTCAAGTGTTTGCCTAAATGCACTGTGGATATTTACACACGGAACAATTTGTTGTAATAGTCAGAAACTTTGCCCAATATATAGGGTACATAAGAAAAGTATTCCAGAAAAATCATTTCTAGAGCCATCTGCACACCAAGTGTGAGTAAAAATACAAGCAGATGTGTAGAAATTACCTTAATTTAGATCCTTTTCTCGGGGATTTCTCCTTCTTGAGGAAAGAAGGCTACTAGAAATAATATCTATGTTGTTTGGGAATGACAAGAACACAATTTATATATTTGAGGAAGTCAGAGCTAGCTATAAAAATACTTTTTTAAAATAAGAGAAGGACTTCAGTTTTATGTTCATTATCTTACATTTTAGAGAAATCTCTTCCACAAAATATTTTCATAGTTTAATGAAACTCATCTCAACAGAACTGACTCAACAGAAGTCAGAGCCAGACTTCACCTGGTTGGCATCTAAACTAACCCTGAATTACAATCCCTGATGACTGACTGGCTGGGGCATCTCTAAGTCTGGACTTCGTGCAGTGTAACAGAATGAGAAGGAAGAAAAGATGCAGGTAATGCGTCAGGAGGGAGAAGCACCCTTGCACTCAGGGCCTTCGTTGTGCCTTGCCTTAGCATAGGTGCTGATGCCACAGCCTTGACCGGAGTAACTCAGGAACAATGAAGTGGAAAATCTACCAAGTACTTCAGCAAAAAGAAATTCCTCATTGTGAGGAGTTTCTTTCTATTATAACATTGTGAGCATTTTAATTAGACTTAATTACCTCTAAAGTTTGAGATCATTCTTTACTTGCTATGATGGTTGACTGGATTATACGTACAAGGAGCTTAACAAAGCGATGTAAAGTTCTGTTACCACAGAAAATCTGCAACAAGCTTTCTGTGCCTCTATGATATGCCACAAAATACTTTTTGAATTGAACCAAATTGCACAGGGCTTTGCATGTATGACATGTTCAATGCATATTTACTGATTTGCTTCTTGGATTTGCTTTAATTTTGCCTAGATCTTGTTCAAATATTAGATGTCCTTTGGAATTTCCTTTGATTTTTTTCATACTGAGCCAAACTCCATTTTCTTGACGTAAGAACATAGCGATGAATGATTCTCCCTGCTTCTAACAATAATGAAGAACCCCTCCTAAGGAAAATTCTGGCCTGTTCTCAGTTTCTCAGGTTCAGAAAGCCAAGCTTCAGGCAGCTCACACAGATCCTCTCAGGCAGAGCAGAGCAGCCCACTGAAACATCAAGACACTCTGTTGAGTAAGAAGGAGGACGGAGTCCTTGCTGCAAAGAATAATTTTTAGATTGCCAACTAACTTCCTTATTTCCTTCCTTCCTGCCTGCCTGCAATAAAATGCTTGGCCATTGCTGTTAAATGAGATCTTGGTTTTGCTCCTTGTTTTCCACGACTTCCAGTATCACAGAGCAGATTGAAAGCCAAGACCTTCAATGTAATCTTCTGATTTTTATTTTTCGTACATGCTCCTTTTTCTTAGAAATCCTAAGTCTACAGCCTAGGGTAGCTGCTGACAGGCCCATCACCTACCTAGAACCTGGGAGATGGAATCTTTCAGTGGAATTTCAGCCAGTCAGATATGAGGCAAAGCCTGGAATGAAACTCTGACCTCTTCATGCCAAATCTTCTGCAGCCTTTTTTTGGATGGCAGTAATCTTGATATGCCTTCAAAAACCACTTCTCAGCAGAAGATTTTAGAAGTTGGAAAGGGCTTTCTCTGACATGGCAGGCTCAATCTCAGCTCAACCCTGAGAATTCTGTAAAGGCCTCCTGAGCCCTGGGTGGGTGGGACAATTTGAGGACTGAGCCATCTGGGGCATCTATTTGGAAGCTCCCCAAGACATACAATTGAGGGTTGTGTGCCTTTACAAGATTCTTCTCCTTCTTTGTAACATTGTTTAAGCCAATACCCATTAGTTGAAGTAGTAAAATTAACTGTTGTAAAGAAACCCATTTTATTGACTAATTTGCAAAAAAAAAGATTTTTTAAAATGTTTGTTTTATAAGCTTGTAAAAGGATATCTTCATAATATTTACAAATGTCCATGGGATGAATATCCATGAGCTATGGCTGGAAGATTCCCAAAATTCCCTTGGGATAGATCAATTCTGAAAGACCTGGTTGTATACACTAAAGGATTTAACTTTCCATTTCCTAGAAGATGTTTAAATCTTGCACTTTCAAAATAAGCATGCACTCAGCTCTCCCCTGGGAATATCTATTTGATAAATTAAAAAAAAAAACTACAGCATGTGGCTGTCTAGATAAAAGTAGGAACAGAAAGAACTAAAATATATACCCAGAATTTAAGCCAACAGCCTTGGTTGTTTCCTTTTTTTTCCAGATGAAAGTAGGTATGATTACAAAAAATACTTTTGGAAAAGGAAAACTACAATCATCAAAGCCCTTCAAATATTAATCTGATGAATTAAAATTAAGTTAAAATGGTAATTCTATTGGAAACATGACAAAAACAGATGTTAAGGGAAAAAAACTGAGTGGAGTCAACAAGGTTACACATAAGTAACACCTTAACATTAATAGAAATCTATTTCCCATTTTGACCCTGAAACCTCTTCAATTAATTACTAAAATCTATTTACACAGCAACAAGATAAGAATCAATCTGATTCCTGGCACTGTATTTGTCTGGCTGCCCTTTCTAATATAAGGGGCCAGAAGGATCTTGAACCCTCCTGTATCTCTGCTTTCGAAAAGCTCTCTTGCTCAAAGGCACAGGCAACGTGCCACTCATTGTCAACACCCTCCTCCAGAGCAGTGGTGAAGCCAGAATCTAGGAACCCTATGGGGCTCAGGCCTGAGAGCAATGACAAAGTCCACTAGGTAGTATACAAGCACTGGTGACAGGGAACTCCTAGGACTGTGGTAGCCCATGCAGCTCTTAGGGTGAATTAGAAAAAGATGCCCTCTTTGGGCTATTGCAGCCTCAGGGGGCACAACATGGCTGGCATAGTGCACACTGGATTTTAGGCCCCATCCTGCCCCCTTAGCCAGATGCTCTTATGCAGTGAACAAGCTGCACTTATGTACTGCAACAAAAATTATCACTAATTTCATTATTAATACCATAAATTAAACTATGTTGGAGAATAGTTAAGAATGCTGAATAAAGTAACTAATTATTGAGGAGAAAAGGGACCATCACCATCTTTTATGAGCTTCTCCCTTCACTGGCAGACAGAGAGGAAGGCAGGACCCAGACCACAGGACTCTGTTTCCCGAGCCGAGCCTGGCCTCAGGCTGAGCACAAAGTGTGCCACAACAGCAGGTCTGGATGGAAAATCCTGCGTAATGAGGCTCCACGAAGACTTCTTGGCTGAGGCTGAGCAAGGGGATTAGTCTCCTACTGCCTGAATCATTTCCTCTCTTGCTTGATCTTGTCCCACAGAAGGTACATAAGGAGGTAACTCTATGCTCTTTTAATTCTGCTTCTCAAACAGAAAAAGCCAGTATAGCAAATGAGTGAAGAGAGCTGTAAGAGGGTTGAACTGAAAAGAGTTCATTACACAGACCATAAAAACTGCTCTGAGAACACCAATCAACCACGTATGCTGGATCACACTCTCAGGCCTTTCCACCTGCTGTTTGGACTGCCAGAAATACCTTCCCCCATGCCCCGTATGTCTAGAAAGCTCCTACTCATCCTTCAAAACATATCTGAAACATCATCTCCAGCAGACAGCACTGATGACTCCATTTCTGTGCTACTGTGAAACATCATACATACATGTCTTACTTTTGTACTGTTGTACTTTTCACCCTATAACACATTTACTAATTGGGCTTCCCCTTAGACTATGAAGTTTTCAAAGATGGAGAAAAGGAGGAACGGCTAAATCTCATTCACCTTTGTATCTCCTGTACCTAGCAGGGTGCCTAGCACAAAAGTACATCACAAAAGTACATACTTAGTAAACGAATGAATGAGTGAACAAGTGAATGAATAGACCATCTTGCATGATTCAGATGTCCACCATTTGGATGAGTGTGCCATGTGTAGAAACACACTCTCTTGCTCAGATGCCATTACCTTGCCAAAACCCTTAGAATTCAACTCCATCTCTTTCCAAATATCCTGAATCCTCAATAAGTCAATGTACTCTGGGTTTAGTTTTGTTTTTCTTTTTTCACCAACATGGTAATTCTAAAGTCCGAAGTATTCACTGAAAAGTCACAAGTTGGCTGCTATGATAGGTTCAAACTCTAACACATAGGGAAGAGGAGGATATATTTCATCAGAATCCTGAAGGGTTCAAGTTCTCCAAGAGGGGATTATTCTGATATTCTAAATTTGTGGTCACCTTTCTGATGATCATAAGGCTTGCTGATGGTCACAGGAGCTCTGTGTGGCTCCTAGATAAAATTCCAGAAGCACAGATCATCAGGAACTGAAAAAAAATATATATTAAAATTATTTACTCCTACCTCCTTATTTTAATGAGGAGAAAACAGACCCAGAAGATCCGTCTCATGACCAAGGTTGGAAACTTGAGCCAGGACCAGTGCGTAGGTTTCCTGACTTCATTTTTCAAATGTCAGCCACTAAACAAGCAGATTCGTTTGCAGCCTGGACACTGGCCTTCCAAGCAGCCTTTGCCAGCTGGCTAAGCTGGGCAGCACTGTGCTGATGCATCTGCTGGCTCTTGGGAAAGGCTAAGAGAAAGAGAGGGTGGAGGGTTAGCCGCTACTTACTTGAAGGGCTTTTCTCCAGTGTGGGTTCGGATGTGGTTGTTGAGGGTGGTGGCCCCGGCAAAGGCACGACCACAGTAGCCGCACTTGAAAGGCCGGTCACTAGAGTGAGTGACCACGTGGTTCCTCAGTTCTGAAGGTTGGGAAAAGGACTGGGAGCAGTGGCCGCATTGGTAGGGTCTGAAACAAATAAACAGACTACCTGGTCATTATTTTCTGCATTGGTCAGTGGAAGTCAGAATCCTATGACAAGGGACCAAAACTTTTTGGTGACATCTTTTCAGTTTCTAAGACAGGGCATAGAGTTTTGGCCACTGGATTCCCACTACTTTACTTGTTGCCACAGGAACAAAATTCACAGAGCTGCTGAGACACATCAACTCCCAAATGAATATCCCTTTCCAGTACTAATTATACCACTTTGGAAACCCCTAAGTTCTTATTTTTATCTTCCTCCAGGCGAATGTTATGGTACTTTTGTAAGCAGTGAAAGTACAGACTTCATTAAGCAGACTGTTACAAGAGAAAATATATAATTGTCTCTTACGCTTCCATGGCACTTTTATCTTTTCAAAGTGCTTTAAAATCAGTTATCCAATTTAATCTTCACAGTAATCCCCTGGGACAGAGAAAGCAGTTGCTATTATCTCTGTCAGTTCAGAAAACTGAGGATCAACTGTCCTCTCAGGACACAAGCTCTTGATACTAAGGCCATTTGCTAGGATGTTTGGACCTTATTCTAAGTACCAGGTAAACATGCAGGCAAGTCAGCAAGTTACATGCGTGTTTTAATAGATATTAAACTGTGGTGGACTTACAGCATAATCACTGGTATTGCACAGATGAACACAGGTGTACACCCAGATGTGTCTCTTTGTCAAAGATATCCTGACTTCTACCTACTATTTCCTCCTCCAAATACTTATCCACCAGATTTTTCTCTTGAACATCACCTCTCCATTTGAATCTGGCAGCAAGGCATGATTTATAGCAGCACAGAAATGATGGGATGTCACTATGCTTGCAGAAGGATGACTCTGATGCAAAAGCAAATGGAAGGAAGTGGTGACAAATACCTGATAATTAGCAAGATCATCAGAGCACATTCTTCCCAGTTCACGAGAAGTAAATCAATTTTTGGTTTTCATAAAATAGATTAAAATTCTGTCTTCTCTACAGAAGTTCTTCTGCTTACTTAAGCAGAATCTGGTGAGTGATATAAAACCCGGGGAGTTTTCCCTATTTGAAGCTATTTCATATCATTCCTTGACAGGGTTCTAACTTGTTTATCAAAATTTTTGTTCAGATAATTAATAATCTGTTGTGAGGGATATTAACAGCATTCACGAAGCCCTGGCTTGTGAGCCAGACATTTCTGGCTGCATTTAGAAACCAATGGTGAAAGCAGACTTAATTGCTCAACCTTTAACAAATGCATAAGCTCCAATGACCAGAAACCAAAATGAAGGGCTAGGAGACAATGGTGACCGAGCATGTACAACAATTCAATTAAGTGCAAAATAAAGTGTACCCTCTCATTTGTCAAGTGAACTGCTTAATTGTGGCTACTTGCCTCACTGAACACAAATACTATTATTTTACCAGGCTTCAGCACACTGAGCCCTGATTGTAGAATTTTTTAGCTTGATTAATAGCCCAGGATTGGTCAATAACTCAATACTATACAATTTTAATTACTTACATTTAGAAATCTATCTAACTGCTCTCCAATAAGTTTCAAAGAAATATATAAAAAGCCTTTGTTAAGGAGCTTATCAATCTTGCCAAATTACACATGCATTTTCTTATAATTATCAAATAATCCTTTGAAAGCCATTAAAATTATACATAGATGAAAATGTCCTCCTGCCAAATCTCTTCTTTGTGGTAAATATTAACCTTAAAGGTTCCTGAAAAAACAGTTCTCTCAGGGTTGAATTTTCTTAAGTGTTACTGAAGATGATAAACAAAATAATATATTAATATATGCTATATCCACTGACAATTGATTTTTCTAATAGTGAAGGGACTATTAACATTTATTAGCCTCTGGTTATCTATTTTTAATAGCTACTGCAATAAACAATAAGCCACTAAATAAAACCAATTAATCTTTTCTTTTTTTTCTAACTCTGCTGTCAAAAGTTGGGGTGATTTATTTCTCACAGTCAGAAGTCAATCCATCCTTTTTATGTTAATAGTTCATGGTGGTAAAGATTTACACACAGGAGAGCAGAAACGACCACAGAGAGGCTTATGTTGAATTCTTATATCAAAGTAACACCAATGGAAGGCAAATCGGATTCTAAAACATCACCTTTGCCTGGCACCGGCTTGAGAGGCATATGCTAGGGATGCAGTGACCTATGGCAGTTGTTAAAACTTCGCAGAACTCAGTTTGACTGAATGGAAGGGGCTAGAACGGGAGAGATAGGGCCCCTGACTCTGATCAGCTATGGCATTTGGACAAGCCACTCAACTTCCCTGACCTGTTTTCTCATCTACCTGTTAAGGGGAATGGACTGAAGATGATGATCTCTTGCATATCACCATGCTTGTTCTTGCTTTCAGGTAACTGACAAATGTGCATCACCCAGGAAATCTGTACAATACACTGCCTCCCACGATACAGCGTCACCAATATGATCTCTATTCTCCATCACGTCTACAAGCCAGCTCCCTATACATGGAGCTTTCTATGGTTGTGTGTGTGTGTACATGCTCATTGGAATATGGAAAATCTAAATGCATTGGTAAAAAGTTGAAAATTCAGAGTAAGAAAATCAAGTACCAAAATATAGGCCCAAACCTTGTTTTAGTTAATCTCTAAAAGTCAAGCAGTATTCCTTCATTCTTAAGTACATTGAAAAATAAGATTTTAGACTACCTGGTCACATTCACCTTTGCAGAGACCGATTCTGTATAGAATTTAGAACTGAAGGATGTACCTCACCTGCCACTATAATAACAGTGTCTCTTTCAGCCTCAAAATTTATAGAAATTTAGCCCTTAGAAAGTACAGAAGTTACACTGTAAGTAGACAAGATTCCTCTAAACTCTCTTTTCTTGTATTTTCAATATTTCCTTAAAATATGAATAAAAAAATGATCAAAAAGTAATTTTAAAATTGATTATGTGCCTAGGGTTTCATCCAGGGACACAGGAGTACATTCAAAAATTAAATCTTCAGGACCAATAGCAGAGCTTAGGAAACATTATCATCACAACCCAGGCATCACAACTACTTTTGGGACAACTGGTCACATGAGTTAAGACTATGTCTGCACGTTTCAATTAGCCCACCCTAACTCCACATCTCTCAATATACAGCCGAAGGGCCTTTGGGGCACACAATTAATTGTCATTACTCAGCTTTTTATTCTGACAAATCAACATTCCCATTAATTTTCCAAGGTCTGGCCAAAAGGTAAGACTTATTAAACTTCTGGATATAATCAATTCTGAAGTTCTGCCTCCCTTGATGTTTCATACTCGGAGACACTCATAAGGACTGACATTCATGAGTGCTGGGTTTAGCTTTACTCTTTCCAGGATCTCATGACATTGCACAACTAAATGGAAATCTTCTTTAATTTTTTTAATTTTTTGAGACAGGGGCTCACTCTGTTGCCCAGGCTGGAGTACAATGGCGTAATCTAGGCTCACTGCAGCCTCAAACTGCCACGCTCAAGTGATCCTTCCACCTCTCAGCCTCCTGCGTAGCTGAGACTACAGGCATGTGCCACCATGCCCAGCTAATTTTTATATTTTTTGTAGAGACAGGGTTTCACCAGGTTACCCAGGCTGGTCTCAAACTCCTGGGCTCAAGTGATCTGCCTGACTTGGCCTCCCAAAGTGCTGGGATTACAGGTGCGAGCCACTGCGCCCAGCCCCAAAATCTCCTTTTTAAAGCACTTTATTCTCTCCAAATCATCACAGACATACAGCACTTCACTCTTCTCAAAGCAAAGGCAATGAGCATGCCTCACAAAGGGATAGTATCTCACAATCACAAGTAATTTATGGCTTTTTTTTTTTTTTTTTTTTTTACCATTTGAGATCTTTAGTAGCGTTGTCTAATGATGGAGCGATTCTGTTTCTGAGCTACCCAATACTGGAGCCACGAGCCACATGCAACTGCTGCACACTTCATGTGTGGCTAGTGTGCCTGAGAAACTGAAGTACTATTTTACTTAATTTGGATTAATTTAAATGTAAATAGCTTTGTGTGGCTAGTTCTGACACAGAAATATCCAGCTTGATGAAAAAACAGAAAAGTGCTCCTTATTTAAGAAAGAAATAACTGAAGAACAGAAAACACCTGGGCAGATTTAGTTGGTATATATCAATGCTGGTAAATGTTTAAGCAGAAAGAAGGCAGAGAGACAATCTTGTACATCCCCTGGCACTCCTGGTCACTGGCAGCTCCTTTGCCAAAGATAACTCCGGTAAAATGTGCAATTAATTTGCTTTTAATCTGTAATTGGTTTGGTGTATACATGGGAAAAGGATGAAACATTCAACAAAATTAAGTATGGTTTGGCTTAAAAATATTAATCCTGCTTTGATTTTTCTTTCATGGCCTCCAGGACAAAACTTGTTCAGTTGGGGCCACATTCTCTCCTTGCTCAACATCAGCCAGCCCAAGTGCAAATCTCCCAAGACTTCAAAGGGAGATTACTTAGGTCACTGCTGGCTATGTGGAGTGAGAAAAGAAGTTAGTTCTACGTAAGGAGAAAAATATTTCAGGACAGTGACAGAAGGGCAAGACCAAAGAGCCTGAAGAACATCAAAGCTAGAAAGAAGATAACCTTCACACTCTTGTGGACAGGGAAGAAGTGGGACACAAGAACACTGATACATTCTAAGAAACTACGATGATGAATTTTCTCCAGGCCCCCCCCCCCCATCAGAGAGCCCCTTCTAATGTCATTTTAGCCTCTATACCCCCCACCACCATACCGCCCCAATGGATGTGTTGAGAGTTTCTGCAGCAGAAAAACAGAAGAGAAAAGGGATTTCTAACTCCTGGTACAAGCAAAAGCAAGAAAAGCTACTTTGGGGCCGGGCGCGGTGGCTCAAGCCTGTAATCCCAGCACTTTGGGAGGCCGAGACGGGCGGATCACGAGGTCAGGAGATCAAGACCATCCTGGCTAACACGGTGAAACCCCGTCTCTACTAAAAAATACAAAAAACTAGCCGGGTGAGGTGGCGGCACCTGTAGTCCCAGCTACTCAGGAGGCTGAGGCAGGAGAATGGCGTAAACCCGGGAGGCGGGGCTTGCAGTGAGCTGAGATCCAGCCACTGCACTCCAGCCTGGGCGACAGAGCGAGACTCCGTCTCTAAAAAAAAAAAAAAAAAAAAAAAAAAAAGAAAAGCTACTTTGGCCTAGGCAATAAGCTTATGCAAAACCCCAAATGTTTATAAAGTCCTTGAACAAAATTCTGGTTGATTTAGATTCCAGCAGCTTCTTCTCTTCGAATTTATTCAGGAAAAGAAAAAGTCAGTAGCCTGGCAAAAAGGAGGAAGATTTTTGGTTTTGCTTGTTTGACAGAACAAAATCAAGAAATAATAATTCCGTGGCTCCTGTACTCTCATGGGTGTGTTTTTTGTCTTTAGTGCTGATTTCTACTTTGCCAGGTCAGACAGATTTTTTTTTTTTTTTTAATGTGTTAAATGCGAATAATGCAGCGGTTAAAAAAAAAAAAAAAGTGAGGCTGGGATCCCTGAGCATCTACGGATTTCTTTCCTTTGTATCAAGGCATAGACTTTTGACGGTACCTCACAAGAAAAAGCTCATGAATATAGACACAAAGTCTGTTTGGATGGAGATTCAAATATCTGGGGTTTCATGGCCAAATATTCAGTCCATTGAATAAAAAATCATTCGGACCTCAGATTCAAGGGCCTGTTTCAAATCTGGACTTGTTTGAAATTCTAACTTGTTTTACCTTCTGATTTTGTCTCCTATGTCCCCCTTTCTTGCCTTTCTTGTACGTGGTTCTAGCAAGATTTTCCTATCAAAATAAAAGCTTTTGAGTTTTTTGAACAAGGGAAATGCTTTCTAACTATTCAGCCTTTTCACTGTAAATGGCTGAATGGGCATATACGGCTAAAGACTAAAGGCCAGCTGATCTATGGAATCAATCACTAAGGAATATATGCATGGGGTTGAGCATCCCAAATATGAAAATCCAAAATGCTCCAAAATCCAAAATTTTATGAACAGCAACATAATGCTCAAAGGAAATGCTCATTGGTGCATTTCAGATTTCAGATTTTCAGATTTGGCATGCTAACTCAGTGAATATAATGCAAACATCCCAAATCCAAAACAACCCAAAATCAAAAAACTCTTCTGGTCCCAAGAATTTTGGACAAGGGATACTCAACCTGTATTCAGCAGTTGTAATCCACGTGGATAATAACCATAAACAGGTTCCAAACATAGCTACTGTCAGGAACAAATTTGATGTTCCATTATAGTTCTGTATATTTTTCCATTTAGTAATTCACCCATGTGGTTAAGAAATTATGGAGAGTATCTTTTACCTCCAAACTTTCTGGTACAAACAGAGAGCATCCTGGGTTCCGGAACAGAAATGAGCCATTCCAGCCCTTTATACTAAAAGCAAGTTATGTATCTAGAATGAAACTAGGGGGTCCAAGTGACTGGGTATCTCCCTCTATTTCCCCTTATCTTCAACAATCAACACAGATGTGATGATGTAATTCAAGCATCTCCTCATCATTACTAAGAAACATTGTACTTTATTACTTTGCTTATAAAGGAACTGATCTTTTGAAGTAATTTTTTATTTTAACTTACTGAAGAATGATGGTGAACACCTCTCAAGTCTTTACCAACAAAGTGCAGGGAAGGAACCCACTGCTTCAGTAATTTAATCCTACTCTGGCACCTTCCCAGATAACAAGCCCATTACTTCACCTCATCTGGACAGGCTGGCAATTCCACACTTGGACATCTGAATCAAATAGGCCCGTCAGGGTCCATGATAAGACAGGAGTCTCATGCCGCCTAGATTTTTGCCAATAACTCTAAATTAGCTTGGAATCAGTACAGACCTAACAATCTCCCACTGAAATGTATTTTGAATATATAAGCATTCTAGTTTTTCAGGTACTTTTTCTGATAATAGACATAAGTATATTACTAATTATGACTATTATTTTACAGGACAGACATCAAAACACATACATACATATATATATATATATATATATGTTTTTTTTTTTTTTTTTTTTTTTTTTGAGATGGAGTCTCTCTCTGTTGCCCAGACTGGCATGCAGTGGCGCGATCTCGGCTCACCGCAAGCTCCATCTCATGGATTCATGCCATTCTCCTGCCTCAGCGTCCCGAGTAGCTGGGACTACAGGTGCCCGCCACCACACTTGGCTAATTTTTTGTGTTTTTAGTAGAGACGGGGTTTCACCATGTTAGCCGGGATGGTCTGGATCTCCTGACCTCATGATCCACCTGCCTCAGCCTCCCAAAGTGCTGGGATTACAGGCATGAGCCACCGCACCTGGCCCCACACATATGATTTTCTAAGTGTAACTGAGGTCAGACAAAACAGTCTGTTTCAGTATTTACTTACCATGAAATGGTTTCACTGCTTTATATGGCATTCAGCATAAACTCATCTCATCTCATCCTCAAAGCTAAACGTTGAAAGTTCTACTATCCAGAAGTTTTCAACTATTATTTTATTTTACCTGGCATAATTAGTTATTATGACTATAATGAAACTTTGCAAATAATAGATCCAACCACCTGAATTCACTCTATTTAAAAAGCAAGCTTATAATCAGATTTTAATGCATCTTCTGTATTTTAAAGACTACTAAAATGCTTTGCAAACTTAGAAGAGACATATCTTGAGGTTCTATGTATACTTGCAAGGAAGGCAAATTTTTAAAAAAGAAATCCTTTCTAAATGAGGAAAACATTTTCAAACTTTTGTATCACCTCTACACCAACAGTACTAAGACGTGCAGAAGTCTGTTGATATTCTCACCAGGGGGCTCGCCTATTGAAAATAAAGATTGTGAAGACATAGCTGCCTTAACAACCCTAATTAGTGTTTCAACATTAATTAGCTACAGCAATGTTGATGCTAAGCAAGTGGTTTTTCCAACAGCACAAATACAAATCTATGCATGTGTAATGTGCATATGTATCCTGTAACTGATTAGTATTATTTTACAAAATATCCACTCCCTCTCCCCCACACCTCCATCCTCCCTGACTCTGCTTGGGTTTTCTAGGCACACTGTGTATCCTACAGAGCTGGGAGGGAAGAGTTGGGTGTACATTATTAGGCGAGGAGAGCCAGGTTGCTTGCTTAAACTAGTGGGAAAATTAAGAAAATAACCCAAGAGCCCTGCTTCCAACTCTCCTACCCCAGCTTCAAAAATTATCTTCTGCTTTTATATTCAAAGTGCATTTTGAATGCTATTCTTAGATACCTGGGTTTTAATCAAGTTTTCATAGCACATGAAGGAGAGATAAAAACACAAGCAATCCTTTCTTATTGAATTAATTTGATTTTTGTCTTTTGCGCTCCCAGCTATCAAAACTGTCAAATAAACCGGTTTTGATTCATAAATAATAGTTCCATTATATCTACTGTGCCACTCGTCAGAGTACCTGAAATTTTAATTCACTTGTTCAGCTAAATTTCACCCTCAGTTCATGGCCATAAAATTCTTTATTGACAAACTTTCAAACCAACTTTGACTCTGAGGTATCTAGTCAACATTTTTCTTCTGTGTGGATATTAGTTTATTGAATAAGTGGCATCTGTTTTCCTCCACATCACTAGCAGAGTAGGTATTTCCTTTTGACAGCTTTGCAGGATTTATGGGTTTGCATGCTCTGAAGAAAAATAGCACTAAGCAAAAAATTCCAATTCATTACCTCTTAGTACTTAATTAAGTTCATACCCACGGCACACTGGAGGTGAACCCTGAAATGACTATGACAGCAGCACAGCAGCCAACTATATTATCTTTGGAAGACAGAGAAGATTCTAATTATCCTGACCTCATTTTTCCATCTATGATATTCATAAACATTCCTTCTATTTCTCTCCCTTTCAGGCTTGGGCAGAACTGTTTGGAAAGCAAGTGCAGATTCCTCTCTGCAGCCACCAACCTTTCTGTGCAGCCCTTATATGCAAGAAAGTCAAGCAGTGGTCTCACATTTCTCTCTGACCCTCCAGAATGCAGACACCACTTATCACAAGGCTTCCCCTGTGGAGGTGCTCAGAAGTTGGCGGGCAGGCAAGCAGTGGGTCTCACTAAGCAAACACACTGTCAGCAGTGAGAGTCAGGGTTACCTGTCGGGGTTCTGTGTGCACACGTGCATCTGTAAGAGGATCCGCTGGGTGAAGGTCTTAAAGCACTGCCCACATTTCCAAAGATGCCAGTCACTGAACTCTGAGTGCAGCTGGCTTGTGGAAGTTGGGCTCGCAAGGACTCGCTGGTTTTTCACGTTGATTTGATTAAATCCTGATTCAATGGGCCCAGACTTATCCAGAAGAGAGAAGTTCCTGCTGCACGGAGTCTGGGGGAAAACAACGGAGCGCTGCTGGGTGGTAGGGGCGAGTTTGCTGCTTTTGTTGAAGGGCTGCAGGGCGTCTTGTCTGCACATGGCTTCCATTACCGTTGAAGGGACATTTACTAGGAGAATAGCAATAGTTTAGAAGATCAGTTTTACTAGCCTTTAAAATAACCACAATAACACATACTTTAAAAAAATCAAATAAATCAACATTTTAAGAATTTGTGTTTCTGGACTCAGAATTAACATAACCATCTGATTTGAGGGGAAAAAACTATTATCACAAATTAATAACTCATCTGATGCCTATTTATTAAGCAGCTACTATATGCACAGGATTGTTTTACATGGTCTTTGCCCTCATGGAGTTCACTTACGACTTGAGACATACAGGAGTCCATAGTGAGCACCACACTGCACCTATGCCTGGAGGGAGTTGAGATGGGAGGCACAGCAAGGGAGAGGGAGTGAGCAGGGGATGTTGCCCAGAGAGGGTAGCCCTGAGCAGCGCAGAGAAAACAGATTCAGCTTGACTGGTGGAGAATTTCAGGCTTTCCTCCAGACCTTGGCAGCACAGGATAGGTATCCAGGAGAAGCTATTTGAAGAGATGAACAAGATGAAAGACACCTGGAGGCAGGAGAAGTCTACCATGCAGGTGGGATAGTAAGGGAGATGGGCTGACTGAGCAAGGCACGGGATCTGCTCACTCTAGGAATAATGATTGGGGGTCAGAAGGAGACCTCAGAGGGCCTTAAAAGTCCAAATAAATAAATAAGAGACTTCAGACCTAGGAAATAGACACAGACCATTTCTGAGCAGAGGGATAGCAAGAAAAATAGAACCAGTGTTCAGGAAGGGCTTGAGAGAGACCTCATTTACAGATGGGATGCACGTGGATAAGGAAAGAGTAGGAGGCAACCAAGTGTGGTGCTTGTGACTCAGGTTTTGGAATCTGAAAGACCTAGGTTCAAATCCTGCCTCTGCCTCTTATTAGCTTAGTGGTCTCAGGCAAACTATTCAATAGCTCTGGGCTGCAGTTATTCCATCTGCAAAATGAGGACAGTGGTACTAACGCTTCTAAAAAATAATAGCAGCATGATATGGTAGCTGAGATGGCTGAGGTTTTAACTCCACTATTGACTAGCCTTGGGCAAGTATGGAACATCTAAATCCATGATTTGGTCCCTGATATAATGTAAAACAGTCACTCTCAGGACTGAATGGCATAATGCAGAGGCAGCATTTAGTAAAGAGCTTGACCTGTGGTTGACACTCAACAGATGTTCAGCCCTATGAGTCTTAGCATACTCGTCTTTAAAGTCCCCTTTTACGAGGTTTAAATACATCAATGAAAGTACTTATTACAGGGCCTACCATGAATGGCAACTACCATTTTTATTATAGAAGAAGTGATGGATGTGAGGGAGATGGCCCTAAACTGAGGTGGTGGCAGTGGAAGTGGGGAGAGAACTAGAAGAAATACTTCTGAGGAGATAAATCTAATAATATATCTAGAATTTGTTGTTCTTTTTATTAAGATGTTAGGGAGTTAATAATATTTATAAACTATATGCTGGTCATTCCATAGGTCCAGAAGTGATTAGAACCTAATAGGCTTAAAAATTCTTCTTTTTTTAAGTAACTACTATATCTATGGGTCATTTCAAGGCTTAGAGAGATTAAAGTTACCAGGTGGTCAAGAGAATGAAATTAGAGACCAAAAATTTTGAAAAGGATGATTGGCAAAAAGATTGTGATAGCAAGTAACAAAATAATGCAGACTATGGCCACTGGTCACCGGTTCAAGGCCACGTGGCAGGAAACACATGACCTGGGAGCACACCTCATGCACTGCCACAGACCATCGCTGAGAATGCTACCTGGCACGAAGACGCAGGCATCCTCAAGGGTAGGGGACTGTGACTGCCACGAAGCTCTGTGCTCAAGTGGACAGGGAGATGCCATGTGTGAGCACAGAAAGGGGTAGGTGTGCTGCCTAAGCATTCTTCAACTCAGAACGTTCTGTAGAATCACATGTGTCAAGCAAATCCAACCAGAGGACTAGCTCTGTCTGCATGGTTCTGTCGGCATAGCCCATACTGTCTTAAGAAAAGTAAAGCAAGAGACTCGCAGACCTGGAAAGAGTCTAGAGTTTGTCTAGTTGGCAGTTCTTAACCTTGGCTACTGCACATTAGACTCACACAGGAGAATCTTTAAAAACTACATTATAATCTCTCCATAGGGCCTGGGCCATCTACATTTTTTAAAGTTCCCCAACTGCTTCTAAAGTGAAATCAGGGCTGAGAATCACTGATCTAATCCTACCTTCTCCTGTCACAAATGACAAAAGCCAAGTCCCAAGAAGGTCCAGTAACTTGCCCTGGGTCACACATTCCACTTAAGGACACATCTAGGTGGCAAGTTTTAGCTTTCAGACTTGTAAGTCAGAATTTTTTTTCTGACCATACACTCATAGCATCTCTGCTCAGCAGCTGTGTTTCAAAATTTAAAGGATGTTTTTACAGCTAGTACATTGTTTTGTGTGTATTATATATATAAATACACATGTTATATATACTGATGTTATACATATATATACATGTTATAGATACTTATGATATACATATACTTATACACACCTCCCTATGTATGTTTGTATGTCTTTATTCTATATACAAATATTTATGTATATTTGAATTCTGGGGCAAAAGCACATAATCAATATAGAATTTGTGGACCGTTTTGACACTTAAAAAATATTTTATGGCACACAGAATGTTACTTTTTAAGTAGGCAATGAAAGACAAGAAGGAATGTTTTGCCATGTTCTGGCATTTTTAAAAATAAAATATAAAAACAGCACCATTGTCAGAGATTGGGGTAGAACCATATTCTTTGGCCTTTTCATTACTAATCCAGAAGAGGCAAAGCATAGGGAAGCCCACAAGGTTTTAGGCAACACTACGCCTTTACAGGCCAGGCAATTTCAGACCAACAGGAAGTAATGCATGGTGAGAAAACCATAGAATGAAGATGTCATCAACATGCAAGAGAGCGGGAAACACTGGCCAGTTGCTTCACTGTAGGAAAAGGAATAAAATGCCTTTGGGGGAAATAATACAAATAATACTCTAAGTGTAGATGATAGATTCTGAGCTCTGACTTACACTCCTAGAAAGTAACCTAATTGAGCCGGGCATGGTGGCTCATGCCTGTAATCCTAGCACTTCGGGAGGCCGCGGTGGGCGGATCACCTGAGGTCGGGAGTTCAAGACCAGCCTGACCCACATGGAGAAACCCTGTCTCTACTAAATAAAAAATTAGTCAGGTATGGTGGCGCGTGCCTGTAATCCCAGCTACTTGGGAGGCTGAGGTGGGAGAATCACTTGAACCTGGGAGGCAGAGGTTGCGGTGAGCCAAGACCACATCATTGCACTCCAGCCTGGGCAACAAGAGTGAAACTCCATCTCAAAAAAAAAAAAAAAAAAAACAGTAACCTAATTGATTAATTCTAAAAAATTGTTAAGGTCACATAACCTTTATATTAAAACAAAAGAATGTGTGGGTGACAGGGGAATAGGGATGAAGAGAGACTGATTAATGGGTAGAAATTTATAGTTTGGTAGAAGAAATAAGATATAGTGTTTGATAGATCAGTAGGGTGACGATAGTTTACAATGGTCTATTATATATAATCATACCACTGTACTCCAGCCTGGGTGACAGAGCAAGACCCTGTCTCCTAAAAAAAATTTAAAGCAGCACTTTTTAGAAGACAAGATTATTCTTCTTAAATATCAGCCTCACTGACTATGGCCATTAAAGGTATAAACTAAACACAGGAAATTTTCAGAAAAAGGACAGGAAATTTCATCCCAACACAAGAAAGAAAACATAGACAACTGCAAAAGGTGCAGAGATGGCTTATTAAAATGACCAAAAAGATGAAGTGGTTTCTGCATGAAGCAATACTGAGCTAGTCAATCTTTTCAGTCTGGAAACGCAAAGATTAAGGGGAAGAGGGCAAACTCCCAAAGCCTTAAAGGATACCGTCAAGCAAGAACATGAACTCATGAAATCTGGACAGTTAAAATATTGAGAGAGGCAAATTCAGGATCTATAAAACAAAGTTCAGTTTACCCCTTCCTCGTTCATTCATTCAGTCCACAAATAGTTGCTGAGCATCTATTACATGCCTGACCCTGTGCTAGGCACCATGGATATAGGGGGATCAGGAAAGCCATAGTCACTGCCCTCTGGCACATAAACTCTAGTGGGAAAGACAGATACTAAGCTGATGTCTTTACAGATAAACATTCACTCAGTTTCACCAAATGTAACATTCCATTAATTTCACCATTATAATTGTAAGTCACCCTTAATTGCAAAACACCTGCCAGTTTCAGAAAGATTAAAATGTTAAAAAAAAATACATAAATTTTGGAATTGTCAAAGTACAGTTACGACAAGTGTGGTAAGTGCTGTTAGAGAAAAGAAAGGATGTCAGGAAATGATAAATCAGGGGTGGCTAAACGTGAGGTATGACAGAATCTGAGTCCTGAGGGGTATACGGGCATCATACAAGGGCAAAGGGAGGAAAAGGCAATGCAAAAGATGGAATATCGGCAGCTTTGCCATAGAGTCTTGTGCCATGCTGAGGCAGGAAGCAGCTCAGGGCACTAAAAGAATGGGAAAAAAAGGCAATGTGGACAGAGAGAGAAGAGGAGATGGGCTGCAGCAGCCGAGGCTGGAGAGGAAGGCAGCATTATTGTCAATGCCTGTGGGAGCTGGACAGGCCACAGAAATATCTGACAGGGTGATGGTAGACAGGTTAACACAACAGAGGATGGTGGGGGCGGTAACATTCTGAACAGGGTATGGCCAGTCTAGAGATGTTTGGAATCTAATATTGTAAAATACTATGTGGGCCACAGAAAATGTCTCTGGAGACTCTATGTGACCCATAGGCTATCATATTAAGGAACTGGGGATTTAGCAAAGAGTAACGGCAAGCCAAAAAATGATTTTAAGTTAGGGTGTGAGATGATCACAGATTTATGCTTTAAAGGCATCATCGCTCTGTATCGGTAAATAAACAAAGTACAGAACAATGTATGCAGTGTGCTACATATACATGTGGGAGAATGACAGCCAGAGAATAAAAGGGGGAATATTAGATGCTTGAATGGGCAAAAATTATCTCTGAAAGAATACCTGAGAACCTGCCAACATTACTGATGGCATCTTGGAAGGAGACTTACATGTCCACAGTACTTTCTGCATTTTGCTCTATGGGACAGAGCTACCTATTAACAAAACAAGTGAATAAACTGAAACAGTAAAATAAGCAAATGGTTGAAACTTCACTCTGGCCACCATGAACTAAAGAAAGAAAGTATGAAGTCGTGCAGAAGGTTACTGCAGGGGTCCAAGCCAGAGTGGATGGTGACACTAGTCAGGTGGCAGCAGAAATGAAGAAATGCATTAAGAATATGCAATCAACAGGACTTGGTGGCTGATTGGATAGAAGGGTGAGCAAGAGTGAGGTGTCAAGGTTTCTCGACAGAGCAATTGGATGATTGGGTGTGAGAGCTGCTGAAAGATGGGAGAGACAGTTAGTGGGAGTGAATAGAGTAGTTTTAGTTTTACGCAGGTTTAGTTGGAGATGCATGAGAAACATGGAAGTGAAGATGTTGCCACGACAGCTGGAGAGGAGTCTGGGGCTCAGTAAAGAGGTCTGGATTGACAATGGAAACCTGGGAGTACCTGTCTTAAATTAGGTCACCCAGGAAACAGACTCTGAAATGGGGATTTGGGGTTTGGGGATTGCTCTCAGGATCAACACCTGTTGGGAAGTGAGGCAAGCAGCACTGGGCTGAGGGAGGAGTTTAACAGCTCTGGAGTTGGATGGAATGAATGTCCTTTAGGGTTGTCCTGGTTTGAGGTAAGGGAACCAGTCCCTTATACATCCCACATTGACCAGTCATTGGATGTGGGCTACTGTGGGAGGTGGTTCAAGTGGACTAAAGGTAATTCCTGGAAACAACTCATCCAAGATGTCAGTCCGCTACACTCCCACAAACAGTGGGAATGAGCGCCTCCATCCAGTAGCAAAGTTGGGCTTGAGGCAGCACACCACAATATCCTACAGCATGCAAAAAGCCAAATCTCTCATAACAGTGACTTTCCCTGAGACCTTTGTCCTTTGTCTCTGTCAACACCTTTTTTAGTGGGTGCTGCCTTCTTGTTGGAGTCTTGCAAAAGAGTCAGAAGCATCCCTGGTGAGTGACTTCTTTGTTCTTCTAGGAACCCACAGGTTTCAACAGCTCTAGACCAATTTTTAGATTAGTTTGTTGGCTCAGGGTTTCCATAGCTGGCAAGTAGTGCAAAATCAAGCCTCATAACATCCTATGGCTAGGGCTAGTTTTTAGAGTATGACTTTGTTTTTACCAATGCCCCAAGATGGACAGTCCCTTAGCTTACTGGCTTGAGGGCAGCATTTTTCTATTCCCCATTCAGGGACAGGATAGTATCTTTTGGCTCCTGATTCTAAGCCAACCCCAGCTTTGCACTGTACACAAGAGGCCTGGAACCTGGACTCCTCCCAGCTGAATGACATAGAGAGCCTGACAGCCGCAAGCTCACACTCTCTGTTGTGGCCACCTCATGCAGCATCTGCACGGTGTTTGATATTGCGGTTATGTGCTTATGTGTTCTCTTCTAGACTGAGCTCCTCTAGGACAGGGCCTGGGTTTTGCACCCATCACAGTGTTTCCCTGGGGCCCTGCACAGATGGCCTTGTGGACTGAACTATACATAATCTTCTAAAGGTCACCGCTAAGGGCCTGAGTAGGGCCTTCCTGACCCTGACCTAGTTTCTCGCTGTTGGTAGAACAGTGGGGGTAAGGGGCACCGTGCAGAGGTCCCCCTTTTTATTTTCTGCTCTTTAAAATCAAAAGAAAAAGGCAGGGGTCCTCGAGGAGGCAGGGTTTACTCTGGTGCAGCAACTCCCCTGTTGCCATCAAGGTTCACATTCTGCCACCTCAGCTTCATATGCCGAGACAGAAAAAGCAGCAGGAAGACTTGTTTAACATTTATTCCCAGGATTTTTTTTAATTTCCTCTGAAATGAATATGAATACACTAAGGTCTTTACACTCTGCAGGAGCTAATCCCCCACTGGAAGCTTTGGGGAACCTCATTCCTTCTTGCGGATGCGATCTGTCGACACAGGCGTTCCTTCAGGCTCTTTTGAAAGGCCCACAGTGGATGGAAAGGCGCTCTCTTTGGAGCTCTATTACATTTATAATACGACTTTTTTAAAAAGAAAATAACATAGGAATTGCTTCCAGAACCCAAATGCCTGTTGAACTGCTGTCTTCTCTGAGTCAAGGCGGCTTTCAATGAGCTGTCCAGGCAGTGAGTGTACCCACAGCCACCCTGCTTTGGGGCCGCCAGTGGAGGGGGCACGTCCTGAACCCAAACCCACCGCACACGCTCGATAGGAAATGTGTACTTTCAATGTTGAAAGAACCATGGGAAGAAAGTTATATTTTTATAACTGAAGGTGCTTAATATTACTCAGTAAGTAAAATCATATTTTCCTTGAATGCTTTGGTCCAAGTATCAGTTTCATTAACAACAAAAGATCTGCCTGAAATATTTAATCCCTTCTAATAATGGTAATAGAAATTCTCAGTATTTATTCAGTGCACATTCTTCATTGTTCACTGTGCGCATAGCACTATAAAGAGGCTCTGTGGAGGTATTTTATCGAAAAAGTATTTGATCTCAAGAAGCTTCTTTTTAGGTACCTGATTTATTTTGTGGCTAGCTCAGTGGGATAAAAATTGTCTTAGAATTGCTAATCCAGTAGAGATGATTTAAATTACTCAGGGCTGTGGAAGGCTATCTGTTAAATGATCTGTCCATGCCCTTTCACACATTTGTGCTTTTAAATCACAGAGTATTTTCTTAGCACAGAAGAAAGAATCCTCATTTAGGTGTTCCCAGGTCTCCCAGTGAATCACATGGAATGAGAATCCATCTTAGACGCAGTCAAAGTCATATATCTCCCCCACACTATCTGATGAAGCCTTCTGCTGGTTTCTTGGGTGGCCAATCACATGACAGATATATGACTCTGAGACAGAAACTGAAATAAAATTCCTATAATACCCTTGGGGGAAAGGAGATTGTCACTGTTGAGCACTTTAGTCAATGGCTTAATTCCTTTTAAACTTCGCTCAACCGTTACTTAGAGCTCTGAACAGAACCCAAAAGAGCTACTTAGTTTTCCTACTGAGTGTACAATACTTCAAGCTGTTGTAGCTTTGCAAATTTTCTTTCAAGGACTTCAGGTGCTAAATGATATATCATATATCCTGGTAGAGTTTATTCAATACTCTAATCATCAATCTCAAGAATGCTTCACTCAGGTTAGACACTAGCAGAAAGAAGAATTGAAAAGCAAACTGGTATGTTTTTTCCAGAAAGTACATTTTTGGCATGGTGGCACCAAATCTGAAGGCCAGTGGTACGCTCTTAGACACCCATTGTCAGGTGGCTGTGAATGACACACAGACCCAAAAATGCTCTACTCCAACCCCACAATCCCTCCCGTCCATGTGACAGCATTGTCAGGTGGAAGCACCATGCAGATATGAGTCTCGCACTCCAGAGAGCCAGGTCAAGGGTAAGAAATGCATTTCCTAAGTGGTCACTCCACAGTTTCCATTTCTGGCTCAGAGCTCAGTAAGTGGTCATGCCATCCTTCCAGCTCCTCAGGCCAAAGCCTCAAAGTCATCCCTGACTCCTCTTTCTCACTCAGCATCTAATATATAAGAAAATGCTGTTGAATTTACTTTTAAAACATATCCAGAATCCAACTACTTCTCACCACCTCCACCACTTCCATGCTAGTCCAAACCACCATCATCTCTCCCCCTGGATTCCTGCAAGAGCCTCTAGCTGGATTCCCTGCTCTTCCCCCTGTCCAGTCTCCATTCAGGGAGTATTCCTGAAAAAAATTCAGTCAAATCGTTCTTTTTCTCAAAACCCTACAACAGCCCCCTTTGCCCAGCTCACACAGAGTCAGAGCCAGGGTCCTGACAGTGGCCTCCAGGGCCCTAGAAGGTCTTCCCTGCCCTAGCACCCACCCACATCTAAGTTAACCCCTCTTCACCTCACTCACTCTGCCTCACCCATGCTGACCTCTGTGATGCTCTTCTAACATGCCAGGAACATTCCCATCTTGGGACTTGTAATTGTCTGGCTGCCAGGAATGCTCTTCTACCTACTAACACATGGCTTGTTCCTTCACCATCTTAAGTCTTTGCCCAAAGTCCACCTTCCCAGTGGAGCTTACCCCGTTCACTCTCTGAAACTATAACTCCTAACTCCTGGCACCTCTTTATCTCTTTTCTGCTTTATTAGCACACAACACTTATCACCATCTGGCCAACTATTTATTTACTTATATATCTGTTGATAATCTGTCTCCCCCCATTAGAATGTAAGCTCCATGAGGGCAGGGATTCTTGTCCATTTTGTTCACTGCTATATTTACATCACCCAGCAAAGACACTGGCTCATGGTAGGTGTTCCTTACACATCTGAACAATGAATGAATAAATATTTGGCCTTGATATGTTTACTCTAGACATTCCTCAACACTCATACCACAACAACAGCTTCAGTCTGTAGCAGATTGTATTAAAAGAAGAAACAGAGGATCTCATGAGATTTCTAGAATCCTCTTGGATCAAACACTCTAGATGGTTACATCAAGGTTCCAACATACAGACCAGTCCATGTTAGCAGATGGGGAGGCTGGCTGACAGTGATGCCTTTCTGTGCATATATAAAGATCTAGTTTTGGGGGCATGGGGCATGGAGCCATTCTGTTTGAGGCAGAGCACAGCGGCTTCTACATCCACATTTGCCTCTCACTGCATACTCATGGCCAACACTGAGATTTTCTCCTATGAAAACAGGAACTCCCTCAAACAGGAATATAACAGCAGAAAATAAACTTTCCAGTGGAAGTTTGAAATGTCAGAGGAATGTACTATATGTCTAAAGATTCATTTTTTGATTTGATATTGGTTTTGGGGTTAGGGTAAAATAGAAAAGGAAAGTTGATAGTAATAGGCTTTTTGATGATTTTTACAAAGAAATTAAAGACAAAATGGGAAAGAAATGTCCGACCATCAGCATTTTGATGAGTCATAATATGAGCATTTTTAAATTGTAGTTTTTGGTGTGTGAGTGCATGTGTGAGAAAGAGGAGAAGAAAATGAAAAAAAAAAAAAAAAACCACTTTTTTCAAAATGAAGTTTCTTATCCATTATCAAAAGACATCTGTTATCTTTGTTTCTGTTTGTAGCATAACATCAAATTATCAGTTCACAAATTAGTCAATTTGGTGACAAGAAAACACAGTATCACTGAAATCAGTGTTTCTCACTGAAGCACATTAGTGCTAATTCTGTTCCAAATACTGGAAATCACTTTAAAATATTTTTCAGATAACTGATAGAGCAGAAATATAAAGTTTACAGGAAAGTTGCTGCAAATTTACATTTGCCTAGATGTTAATTCTTTTAAAGATAATGGTTGGTACAGTAATAAAGATAGGAGAAAATTACATGTTTCCAGACATGGTTTTAGACCAAAAATTTAGAAAGACACAAATTCCTTAGTCACATATCTACCATTTTAAATATTATTTGTCATGCAAATGACTATGTAGGAGGAAGCAGGAGGAAGCACACCCAATCAACTAAAGGGGTGCTACCCCTGATTAAATGTCATTGCTTTCTTATTATTTCATTTTTGCATACAGTGTGGCTCCCACAAGACTATACATCCCTTCAGAGCAGAAGGTGGACCTTACACTGCTCTTGGAATCCCTAAGGTGGCAAGCATAGAACCAGACACATAGTAGGTACTCAGTGAATACCAGCTGACTTAACTTGCTTCAACTATTATTTAAAATTCTGGCAAAGGCTTTGAAGTTGTTAATAGGTGAAGGACTGGTCCATACAGGTTAAGATGCCCTACGATAAAGCAGATGACATGCAGGGAAAAGAAAACGATGGAACAGACTTGTATATGTTTGTGTTACTTATTTTAGTGAACCACGTTCCATGAGTTTCAAAAAAAGCTCTTAAAAAGTTAGCTTTGAAATAGGTAAATTGAAATGTGAATTCAGAGCTAAAATAAATTCTTACAGTTTTCATCCTGGGCAATGCATTGTAAGGGGATCCCAAAGAAAGACGTATAGCTGTCATTGTACCACACCAGAAGCTCGGTGCCCCTAGGGATATCTATACAGGCTCGGTAGAATATATTCGACCTATTCAAAACAAAAGAAAACCCAGCTTAGTAATACATAGGACTCATGTGCCCCCATCCATATTTTTATTGCCCCGAAAAAGTTCTGCTCAGCTCCATCTAAACAGTTTCTGTTTGTAATAAATCTACACCCAACTGATTGTCCCCAGCAACCAATTAGAGTCTGTAACTCAGTATGATAAACAGCACTCAGTTTATTTCCACAATGACCCTCCCTAGAATGAATTGGCTGAAGAGACAGATATTTAGCCCAGGAGACATCAGAAAGGAAGAGTTCATTAAAAAAAATTTCATCTCACACTAACGAGAAAATTTCCTCTCAGGAAAATTGCAAAGACACTGGTGCCCCAACCTCATATATAAAAACTACTTCTTATTTGAAGGAAAAGCATTAAATGTATTATTGCAACTCGGCATTGGGAGTTCCCAAATTTGTAATAAAATTAAGCAGCTTTGTGATATAAGGACTCAGGGAAATAAAAATTCTCTCCATTGCTCTTTTTCTAAAGTTTGATACAGGAGAAGAGAAAAACGCTCCTATGTGAAATGGATGGAAATTCAATAAATACAAGAGGAGCACTTTACTCTGGCTGAAAGATTACACTCTGAAATGATACAGTGAAGGTATGAGAAATAAACATTTTTTATAATAGCTTTGGTACTTTAAAAAAATCTACAGATTAAAAAAATGAGGAGACTGAGACTGGTTTTCTCAATGAAGAATTGCTACAAATATGAACCTCAAGTTCAAGATAAAAGTGTGTAGGGTTGGTGGGCCTTAAATTTCTCCTTTCTGTAAGGAATTGGCTGTAGCAGGGCAATTTGTTCCTTGTATAACACTGCAGACATAAGGCGAATGCTTCTCCACATTTTTCATGGCAGTGAGATATGCACTTGTCAACATATTTTGTCACCACAAAGTGGCTCTTGGCAATAGGATCATAAAGATCAATAAAAAAGTGCAGATTCTCAATATTTTACTTGCAGCTGCAAAAATTTCATTTATCTTGTTATTTTCCTTACTTGCTGCCATTCTGTCTCACGAGGGCACTGCTAGCTAAGCAGAATGTTTTTCCCAACATTCTATGAATATCTGACAAAAACTCCAGCCAGTTGCCTAGCTCTTGCTACCCTTCCTCCCTCTGCATCTCCAAGAGCTGTGCATTTTATTAATTCTTTCCACTGCTACATAAAAAAATCAAAATTGGAGCTGAGCTATAAATCACTGGCATCTCCTAACTTGAGAAAAATTGAGTCTACTTTGTACTTCACCCTTGCAACATTTCATCTCTCGGTTTGGCTTCCCTTAATATAAACACTGCGCCCGGCAAATGAATGTGCTAAAACCAAATGACACACTTTGCTGCTGAAAGAACAGAACTGTTTTCAAGCAATGGGTGGTCTTTTGAGGCACCGAGTAGGCCGAAAGGGGGAAAAAATGTGTAAGTGTACACCATTCCTTACAAGCGGGCAGAGCTTCCAAAACTCGCAGAAATCTCTGCATGTTGAAGCACATCAAAGGGATTTTTCCCTTTTCAGATAATATTTCCTTTGCTGACATGTATTTAGTATTGTGGTTGGATGACTCATAAAGATAGCTTCATGGCGTCCCAACGCAGTTGAAGTGGAACACATGCCAACAAACATTATTGTCAGCCTCAAAATAAAAACAAAACGTTCAGCTAAGGGTCAATCAATCAAGGGCGCTTTGAAGAAAATTCCATTTAGATATTACAAATCATAACAGAATGAATTTAAACCAGCTGACTTTTTGTGAAGCGGACATTCATGTACAATAAAAATTAGGCTGGCTCTTCAGGGTCCAACTTTTCTATTTTCTTACTCTTGGACGTGGTCACTGGTGATGAATGCCAGTTTTTAAAATTGTGTTTTTGTAGTTCATTTTGTAAAGATCTGAAGTAATCGAAAACAGATCAGCAGAGAGAGCTCATAGTGTAAGCACCATCATGAAAGGGGGAGTTGTAAAAAACCCACTTAATATCGACAGATAGGCAATGACTTGCCTATGCCCACCTTCCTCTTAGGGGTTCTTGTTTTCCCAAATTCAGAATTTGCCTCAGTAGCTCCTTGGGTACCCATTACAGAACCAAACTCTCTCTTACTAAATGGACAAGCACAATCTTCACTAATTTTCTAGCTCAGAGTTTTATAGAAAACCTCACAACAGAAATGCAGCCGTAATAAAGGTAAATAAAGTCCATATATAGCAGTGTAATGAAATACTGTCTTGTGCTACTTCATTTAAGCCGTTATTTAATGAAATAAAACTGCACTGAAAACCAAGGCGGTGAGTCACATACTGCCCAAATTTTTTTAATTGAATACCTCAGAGAGTAAGTCAAATTTGTGCAGCCTTTAACCAACAAGGGGAAGACAGTTAAAAAGAAAAACTTAAGCTTCATTTAAAAAAAAAAAAAAAAGGAAAGAAAAATAAATAGCCATAGGCAGGACTCCAAGTTGCTGAGCACAGAGCCCTCTGCTTTGATGTGTCTGTGGTGCCTAATAAAGCTAAACAGTTGCTTCTGATTCTAAAGGGAACACGGCTGTTTATAACTGAGGTCATATATTTATATGGCACACGTTTTCGAGGGATTTTGAGAAAAGAAGGCTTAGTGGTGGGCCTTTTTTCCTATTTGATTCATTTTTGCCCTCTCGTCTCCACTCCAGCCTTCCCTAGCACTAAATGGAAATGCTTCACCAGCAGGTGCACTGGGAAGAACCGACTGAGCGACTGGGAAGAACTGACTGAGCGTCGGGAGATTCCACCCTGCTTCTCAGCTGCCCAGAGGCCTCCCTATGTGGATCCCCTACGGGAAATGGGGATGGCTCCACCCTGCCTTTGTTATCCTCTGAGTTTTGCCCATACCTTTCAGGAAACCAGGGGCTTCTCTAAGCCTGGGAACTGCCTCATGAACTGAAAGGAATCCTGAATCATCAAAGGGCCAAACCCACTGCCACCTTTAGAGGGAGCAGGAGAGTTACCCTGGCTCTGTCACTGCCTCTAAGTCTAAGGGTTTTGGAAAGGGATCGGTGGGAAGGTAGAGAGTTCTTGGTTTCCCATGCTGTTGTGCAAACAAAGCTATTCCTCAAAGGAGACAGCATGAAGGAGACTGAAAGCAAGAGACCTGAGGCTGAATCTCTGACCATCTACTTATCTGTGTGAATACGTCTGCTTGGGAAAAGCACCCCAAGTCAGTGGGTTTGCTGGGCTCATTCAGACCATTCTGGAAGTTCTAATGATGTGGGAGTAACTTCACCATGTGCATGGAGTGAAGGAGGCCATCTGCTACATCTGCTAGCACTTTTAATCCTAAGTGTTCATGAATGCTCTACTGTCATAGGAACTAAAGAGGTTTCAGAAATCAAGCAAAAAAAAAAAAAAAAAAAAAAAAAAAAAAAAAAAAAAAAAAAAGAAAAAGAAAAAAAAATTCCTGCCAGTCCTTGCAGAGTTCTGCAGGATTTTTTTTTTTTTTTTTTTTACCCACCAGTGGCAAGCCTGAATTTGTATATGCAAGCCAAATGGCTTCAGCTCTGTAGGTGGTAAATCAAGATATACTTTACCTGTACTGAACTACTGTTAGATTCTGTTCTCCGCAGTGCCTTGCACATCGGATATACCTCATCCAGCTCGACTTACTAGGTTCCCCACCATCAATAAAGTGCTGTAGTGTCCCATCCTGGTCATATATCTGGAGAAGAGGTCAGAAGGTCAAGTAGTTAGAACGAATCATCAGCAATCATTTTCCCTGCTTCCCTTGGTGTCTTTATGTGTCAGGTGCAGAAATTTATTGCCCTTAGGTTTGCTAGTGCTTATTGATGCTTGTGGACACTCAACCGGAATAACAGGAAAATATGTTTGTGATGCAAGTCGATCATGTTTTTCTTATCAAGCCAATCTTCTCTGTATTAAACATATTTGTGGTATCTCACAGATGTGACCATATTTCCCAAAGAATATTTGACTGATTTTGACAGGCTAGTCTTAAGTAATGAGCTGCTGGATAAACAAAGCAAGTTGAAAGGAGAGACCACATTGACATTGTTGGAACATCCACATTCAAGCCCTCCAAGCTCAAACACACAACTGCCCAGAGGCATTCAGGAGGCAGTAACTGTCCATTCAACAGGCTGGGCGACACCTAGCAGAAGAGAGTTGGAGAGTTATGGAGCCGGAAAGAACTGGCAAAACAGACTCTGGTTTGGATGAAACAAATGAACTCTCACCTCAAAGAAGATGTTTTTGAAGACAAAGTTTTCAGGACCTGAAACTATTAGGAGAGGAGTCATTTAAAAAATAGAGAGAGATCCTCAAAAAGGGAAAGAAAAAATAGCTGTTTCCTATGGATCCTACATTTCTTAACTGAGTTGTCTAATTGTTACTGCCTCACATCAATTCAAGCAGATTTCCTTTCAAGATAGCATTTGAGAAAATGAAATCCGCTTCAAACCACTCAGTAAGCATGGGACAAAAAGTCTCGTGAAAGCAACTAGGGAGCCAAGCAAACACAGAGTCAGTGCTGACAGCAGAGGAAACAGCTTGGCTTTCCAGAAACGACTTCAGATCCAGGGCACTTAGGGGGAGTGGTATCTAGAGGAGTGGGAGATGAGGAGGTCATGTATCCACAGCAATTCTAGAAAGTCACTCCCAGTCCTGGGGCCATTCAGGAAGCAGGGACAGTTAAAAGAGTTTCCTAAGGGTATGGTTCTCAGAAGGACCATCATACAGTGCACCATTTCAGATAAAATCAGCAGTGGGATCCTTCTTCTGGTAGCTACTTCCCCAGAGCATCCTGACAAATCCTATCTCTCACTCTTGCTAGTCAGCCCTTCCATTTTTCCCTTTCAAATAAGCATGGAGAATAAGTGTTAGAGAGAGTCTCACTGTTACATTTAGGCTCCAAAATTAGTATATGGTCATTCATAGTTTAGCTCAGCATTTCTATTCTGGGGAGGGGGGTGCAAACGGGCTTAGTGATGACAGTTTCTTTTTACTATCACCAGTCATTTAAAAACAGCTAAGTTTTTAAATTTTATTTTATTTCATTTTATTTTAATTTATTTTTGCTTTTCTTGAACTCATTCCTCTCCAACCCCAACCTTTCCACTAAACCCACAATGAAAGACAAACATTAATCTGTTAAAAACAATTGAGAAGTTATGACTGGGTAAACGCACCAGAGTGACCACAGCTGATAATCAGTTTAGTTTGAGAAGAGTGAAGAGATTCTTGGATATTTATTTAAGACTAATGACTTCTTTAAATTTCTAGGTTTTGGATAATGGCAAAGAATGGAAACATTTCATGGGGTGGCTACATCTGCTACATGAGCAATCAAATGATAGGCAACATATTTAGGATTGATTATACTGTAGTTGTTTCTGTTTTTGTTGTTGTGGGGTTTTTTGTTTGTTTTGTTTTAAGAAACTGATTAAGATTCAAAATTGCAACTCTGAAACTTGTTGACAGTCTCAGAGTTGAAATTTTGAATCTTAACCAGTTTCTTCAAAATTGCAACATTGACCAAAGCCATTTGGTTCCCTTAATGCCACTGTTAATCTTTAATGGAGTAAGAAATGTTGATGACCCAGCCCCCTGCCTTCCCTTCCCCCAAAAATAAACCTTCCATAGGGACTGCTGGTAAAAATTATTATGAAGCATTTTGAGAACTGCACACAACAATCCTCCTTTGTGCATCAAGCTACTATCTTCAACAACAAGTAAAATCCCCTAACATTTCTAACTAGTGGGGACTGTCTTAACTGTTGGCTCATTTGATCACCAGCCACTAACCAGTCCACCCTTAAAATTGGTATGAAAAGTATTTCCCCCTACACTCTTGTTTCAGCAAAAATCTTAAGTATATTGTGACTATAATAAAACCTACAATTTTTGCCTCCCTGATATAAACTGCTACTTGCCTTGAGGAAAAGTAAAAGGCTATTTGTCAGGCTCTTCCTGAGTATCACACAATGTAGCACATGGCATGAGGTTTGGCTTTCCTGGCTTTAGCTAATACTAATATTATAATATTTCACATGAAACTGTGATGCAAATCCCATGCACCTACTTAACCCCCGTAACTACATACCCAGAGTTGAACAAACTCATTCAACCTTGATACTGCTTTCTTTCTCATTCTCTCCACTGTTAACCATTTTAGTCCAAATGAGATTTTTTTCCTCACCTAAAGTATAGCAAGAGCCTCTTAACTGATTTCAAAAACACTAGAGAGAAAAATAAATGAAAAGAAAACCTAGCCCTCCTTTTTTTTGTTGTTCAGTTTTTGCATGCATTATTAAAACAGAGAAGCTATGTTACCTAATGTTAAAAACTATCTGTTATTCTCTTGGGAAAATATTTGTAATACATATCACTGTATTATCAGCCTCTGATTTCTTCTGTGATTATTGTTGCTGCTATTTTCAAACCATTGCTTTTGGTCTGTTCTTTCTCTTTTATCAATAGGAGTGGAAATATAAGAAAAAGGGAGACCTCTTTCTAATTCTACTGATTGGGACATCACACATATGGCTGAGATAATGATCACACAATTTCTTACTCATTACAAATCATGCATGGCATTAACTGAAAGCTACCACAAGAAAGGAGTTGTATTGTGATCCTGCATATTAGGAAGTGCCACTCTCTCCCATGCTTTTATTTTCCTTGCACAAAATCTAGCTTTAAATGAGAGCAACAGGAGTAAAATATGCACCAGGGTTGCGTGTTACAACAACTGGCTGTGAGTGGCTTGTCCACTGCTTTGTCATTTACTAAGGCTGCCAGCCTATGACAACCACAATAATCATAGAAATGGTGGAGGACAGTGACTGATCTAAGCTCGTTTTAACATAAGCATAAACCATCTTCCAAATGACAGGAATTGTGTGTATTGGTGGCTCTGAGCAAAGTGTTTCTCCAAAGCAGAATTTGCAAACTAGTGGCTCTCGGGCTAAAATCAAACAACCGACCAACCGTGTTTTTCCTGCACAATGTTTAAAAAATTTTTTTAATTTTATCTAATTGAGATTTCTAACTTCTGCAAAATCAAAAGATGGGTCCTCAATTTCTGGCAAATGATCACTGGCGTCAGTGATCCACTTAAGATAAGAAAAGGTGGCTCCCTTTAGACTGGGCTTGAGCTTTTCCAGTTCTGCAGTCCCTACCACTCCTTACTGTCTTACCTGCTACTTACTTCACTAATTTACTTACCTGCTTGGCCTCATTAGACATTTACATTTGTAAGCCCAGCAGTAAGGGGATTCCTGGCACCACTGAAAATCAGTCCATTACAGCTGGGACACTTTCAAAGAAAACTGTCTGAAGTGACAGCCTGGAGACACTGCAAACATTCGTCACTCCGGTGCTTCCCAGATGCTATCATCTGACCCAAGATCCAAGCTTTCGGTCCTGCAGTTTTCCAGTGAAGGGGAGTGCAGAGTTTTGTTTTTGTTTTTAATTTCCCTTCATTTTTACCAGGACAGGATTTCAAAGATCGTTTCAAGTGAAGGATCCCCTTTAATTCAAGGAAGTCTTAAATGTAATTCCAGTATAAAAACAGATGAAAGTTGCCCTGGTTAAAAAATGAGGAGTTGATGGGAGCACCTCACCAACACAACTAACTCCACCATGACTCTCTGAGACAGTTCCCAGGACACCTCTAGGGGCCCAAGGTAAGCTGGAGGACCCTGTGTGAAAACGTACAGGCTGCACATTTCCTCCAGGAGATAAGGCCTCCATGAAGCTCAGTCAGTCACCAACTCTTCTGCTAGAATGCTGAGCACTGTGGCTAAATTTAGAGCCCAGGAAAATCAGATTTGGAAGGGACCTCAAAGACCATCTGCTCCAACCCCATCCATTTATACAGAAGGAAACGGTGTCTGCAAAAGTTAGTAGTCTAAGCAAAGTGAGGCAACTAGTCCATGACAGAACCAGACCTCATCTCCAGGCCTTCTCACCTGCTCTCCACTTCTCTGTCTCCCCATCTGGGAGTGTGCTGAGGCCTTCCTCACCTCATTCAGTCCTGTAAATATCCTGAAGAGAGCCAATGACCTCAGACAAAAGGAACTTGAATTACAACCTAATCATGAATCTGTTCCTCCCCAAACCCAGGTCCCTGAATTTCAGCATGGGGAGGGGGAGGGGGATCTGAAGGTTTCATGTAAATGGGATTGGTCAGTTTTCAGGGAGTGAGGAGACATTTCAGATGCCCTCTCCCATGTTCCCAACCCTGGCATATCCCTGTGCCAAGGCTCCAGACATCAGCATTTGGTTGTGTGTTGAAGTGCCAGCCTCCTTCAGTTTTCACCAAGCAGCTGAGGTGAGGAAGCTTATTTTATGCCCACACATCTAACACAGGGCCCAGCACATAGGGGGAATCCAATGCATGCCGAAGTGAACTGAATTCTCACAATAATTCTATATCTTCTTAAAGATCCTGGATTTTACTCAAAGCTTAAGAAGAAATTACCACTAAATGCAATTAAACCTTGATTCTAAGTACTAACAACTGGGATTAAAAAATACTGTATTCTTTTTTAAGCCAATCTCTTTCAACTCTATGAAATACAAAGGTGAATTTCATATGATGATTTAAAATAGAATAAACAATTACCACAGAAAGGGCCCAGAAGAGGTCGTTGGAGATTTCCAGTTTAGATCTGTGAGCCCAGCACTGTTTAAAATCCTTTCTCAGCTCATGGAGGATCCAGGGAAGAGCAGATAAAGAGACGCAGTTTCTCAGATCTCCTCTACCTATTTACACAGTGCCTTTACACAGCCCCATCTTTCTGTAACATTCAGAAAATTGGGGTTCCAATAGTCAAGTGTATTAGAAATTTAAGAAAGCATACTGTTTGCCAACAAAGATAAATGTGTTTTACTACACAATTCCTCTGTATGTCAGGAGGTAGAGACCCAATATTTTGTGTTCCATAAGTTAACTCTACAACCATTTACTCAAAAGAATGATTCTTGGCTGTTTTGACTATGAAAAATTAGTAACCAGAACACTTTTATTACTAAATAAAAGATTTTTAAAAGGTGAACAGTGGTTGTTAAAGGAGACCTTCTGAAGTATTCTCAGTGAAAACACATAATATAAACCACTATGGTTATGAGTGACTGTAGGGTGTACACTACAGAGGTTAACAGCATGCATGTGGGTGTCAGTTTCAATGCATGTGAGTTACAATTGTGGTGATGTGATTTTGGTCAGTTATTTAACCTCTTAAGGAAGCTGAGACTTTCTTTTTCTGAGAAAAAAAATGGTGCTAATAATAATCCCTATCTCGAAGAGCTGATATAAAAACCAAATGAATGAGTATATGTAAAGGACTTAAAACAATGCTGGACATCTAGTAAGAGCTCAAAGAACATAGCCAGCCTTAGACCAACACTATTATTAGATGAGAAAAGTCAGCCTAGACATAATCTACTAACTTGCTCACGGACACTGGTCACAATATATTATGTGCAGCATATGCAAGTAAACTATTTCTAAGGTTATCAGAGCATAAACTCATGGAGGGCAGGAATATATTTTAATCATTTTTAAATGTACTGACAGGTACCTTACACAGGGTTTTGTACATACCAGGAAATCAACTTTTGTTGAAAAAGAAAGGAGAAAGAAGAAAAAGATTTGGAATGACGTCAAGGGAATACAGGAGTAAAACAGTTGATGTATTAATAGTTTATATTTTATCCCCCAGATAATCTATTTTTAAAATAAAGCAAACTATGTCAAAATAAGAAATGGTATATGAATGTAATACTGTCCAGAAAACGGGAAGGAAGCATTTCTTCAACTCTACACTTTCCTAAAGTTAATCAGTTTTTAGTTTATTGCAGTGTCCCTTGTCATGTAAAAGACATAGGCACCCACTATACCTTTGAGAACATTTCTGGAGCATGCTTGAAATTAACAAGTATTTGTTACAAATGTTTTAATTAGCTGTGGCTTCAGAACCCCAATATCCCAATGTCTCTCACTGAATATCACCTACTATATAGGATTGCTTGACCTCTGAAGTCACTGACATTTTTGATCAGAGGGAGCTCCAACTTACAATGCCATATCTCTGCATGAACACTCAATATGTTCAAGGTAGGTGAGCTGTCTGTGCAGTCACACGTACCTGGATGCAGAGCAGGGGACATCTGCGGATTTTAGCCTGGAGCCTCAGATCCACAGAGATCCAGCACTGCTCCCCAGTCTAGAGAGGAAAACAGCAAATACCATAACAGTGTGGCCTGCTAACCTTTCTGGTTTTAAACTTTCAAATCAAGCTAAATCAAGGCTTGAGAAGAAAGATCACAAAATAAAACTTTCAGAACAAGTGAAAGCATCTGCCTCCACCTTCACACAAGGAAAGAACATCAGTTAATGACCAAGTCATGCATATTCATGTGGCATCTGAGTTTATAAAATACTTTTACAGGTTTATTTATCTGTATAACTGACCTACAAGGGAAGCTAAGAATATTATTCTGCTTTACAGGGAATAAGATTTGGGCTGAGAAAGATGAAATGATTTGCTCGCAGTTATATAGTTGGGAAATGTGAATCATAGGCCACCATGTTATTGCTTTTTTCATTACATCCTATTTGCCCTATCAGAGAGAAATGTAGAGCTCTTCCTTTAAAACTAACTGAAATTCTCCAAATGAGGGTCATAAAAACATTCATAATGATTAATAATGTTCTTTATCAAACAAATTTCTATTTTTAGAACAAATGTCAATTTAGTGAGAATTACTTAATATGTTATTAAAATGTAAACAACCGGCAACCATGCAATGGATAAAGACACAAATCCCCAATTCTGCTCATCACAATGTGTCATAATGACTAGGAACATCAAAAAAAAAAAAAAAAAAAAGACTGTGAATATGCATATTTTACAATAAAGTTTCCTCATTAAAGTAAACACTGACTAGTGTGCCCATATTATGTGTGTTCAGCTTTTCAATTTTTCTCAAATATATAATATTATACGGTTTTTCATTTTAATAGTTTCTTCCTCCTCCGCCCATTATAATTAACTTATTTTTTGTTGTTTCTAATAAGGAAATCCTTTCCTCTCACTTTGGTTTGGAATATTTTGGAATGTCTCAAATGCCAAGATTCTAAAATGTGGCTTCAAAGGTCAAGTAATAAATGCCCCATAAAATAAGTGAGTAATGGTTATATACACCGTTGCTGTATTTTCAGTAATGCTGATTTAAAGCTATATACTGTACTTTGTCAATTCACATTCATCAAGTTCCAGAAATATTAGAAAATCATTAGAGGTTTATGTTGAGTTTGCAGATAATACTAACATATAAGTCAAGACTGAAATATGGTAATCAGAAAAACAGTTGAAAAGTGTCAATAAACTGTAAAACACCCGTGGTGGTGTTTGCAAAGCCTTCATCAGAGAGCCGACCATATGAAGAAATGGAAATGGGTATTTTGGTCACACTGTGGGTCAGCTGCTGCTAAGTGTCAAGTTAGCAGAGGAGAGTCGGTGACTCTGAGGATTATGACACGGAGACTCAGGCACTCCTGAGAACTGTTGAGCATTTGGTGAATTCCACTTATCTCTGAAGACGGCGGCAGCCGTCGATATGAAGCCTGCCATCCATCAATCTGGAGTCTTCTTCAGGCATCCTCTGTCTGTTGATCAGAGGAAGACTTTAGGGAATCAGGCTTCCATTATCAGGATTTTGTCTGTGATCTGAACAAGCCACTGAACCTTTAACTTTTCACTTGGCAAAAGCATATATGCTGGAAAAGTCCTGACAGTTCATTCATTTTGCTCCATCCTGGAGCCAGCTGATGTCTGACTGGTGAGACCCGCCCTCTTTGATGTTGTACTCTTTTGAGAGTGCCCTGCTGTGAAAAAAATTTTATCCATCCAAATTAAAGAGAAATATTTCTGCATCCAGCTGTTAGCTGTGACATGTTTGCCATTTTTCAGGGCACTGGCTTGGTGCCATCCACAGGCTCTGCTGCAAACCTATCTTTTTCCCTTTTCTCTGTTGCAGCAATAATATCCACAGTGCACAACTGTCTCCAGTGTCCACACAACATCAACACTAAAAAGGAAAAAAATAGCAGCCCTACATTGCTAAGAACAACCTTGGAAATATTTGCATGGAGCAGTTTCTTTTTCGTTTGTTTTTTTTCTCTCTCTTTTTAGTATCAGTGTTAATGTATTTCACAGACTGCAAAATTCTTTGACACAATCTACCCATTTAAACATTGCCTAAATCCAGTCTTTAAAAATCTATCTTTAATTAAAGCAGTCAAGAAGAATTCTTGACATCTATTAAATATATTTACAAATGAAATGAATTTGGATCCTGTGAAAACTTATTTTGTATATACTGAGTCCACATTAAAAAATAGACATTCATTCATGCGTTCATTTGAGCGGAGAGAGCTCTGTGAAAATAAAGAAAACTCTCATGAAAGCTTGAGTAAACATTTATGTCTAACTAATCAAGAAAACCTGTATCTCCTTTTATTTATTAAGTGCCATGTGGGGGCCTATAAAGATTGCTGCCACAAACTCTGTGTACTGTAAACAAAGGGCAGCTTTCATTATTACCACGTTTGTCTCCATATCCTGAGATAAACGAGTAAAGCACCACAGTTTCCAGCTTCCCTCCTATTCTAGCTTTTCTCTCTCTTCTCTCTCATATATACTTTTGCTGAGATGGAAGGGGATTACTAAACTCGACCTCAGTCCTTGGCATCAGATAATCCTGCCTTGCAAATAATCTTAGACTGTGGCTAGCAAATGTGAACAGCTACTCAGCATCCTTTCTTGCGTCAGTGAAAGATGGATTTTGGAAACAACAATAACAACAACAACATGCTGTATGTTAGAAAGTATCAATTTTGGAAAATAAACCACAGAGAAATTTGTATTAACATCTTCCTCCACTTTTAAAAATAAAGCCTTAGTTTTATATCAAACAGGAAATGGAACTATTATTTTGTTAAAATAATCCTACAAATAATAGTAGTGTGAATTGATGGAATTTGCACATTACATATAATAGTATACCAAATAGTTCTTCACTAGAGAAGTATAAAATGACACATTCAAGTTAATGCTCACACTGTGATGCACACCTGAAATCTCCATATAGCTCATGCAACATATTTTATGGAGTACTACTTAACTCTTTATTGTAGTGGAAATTTTGGTTTATGTGGTCTAGTGGGTACAATACCAAATAGATTTTGCTGAAACCTGACTATACCTCAGTTACTGACTACACCTCAGCCTAGTGGCTATTGAAAAATATGATTTCCAAGAAGCAGCTTGAACCAAAGCCTAGGTGCAAACTGCTATGTTAGACAGCGATCGTATTAAATACTTACAAAGTACTAAGTGGGAAATGTTTGTAAAGGGAACGTCTCTAAAAAATCAGAGAGACTACTTCTATATATGTGTAGACACACACACACACACACACACACACTATGCCCTAGAGCTCACCCGCTTTTTTTCAGTGAGAACTTTCTAAAGACACAGAATGTTTGTCCCAATGAAGTAATGGTTTCCTACAGTTTTACTTCTTTTCAGAGCAGGCAACAGCTTTATTTCTTTGCTGAAATGTGTCACTCTTTAAATTATTATGTTTTCCTAAGTCTACGACATTCTTTTCCTAACCACACCAATAAAGTGTGATTGTCAGACATGCTTTACTAAGGGAAAAGTGGCCCTCTGTCAAGGATAGAAAACATATTTTCAGATCTTAAATAATTGAGAAGACATTCCTTATGTCAAGTTGGGACAGTGCTGAGCATGCACTCAGTTCCCAGTTTACACTGTCCTGCCCTGGATCAGACAACAATGGAAGAGAGGAAGGCACCCCTCAGACTCAGGGGCTCAGGAAAGGCAGCGTGTAAGAGCCACTACTGGCCTAGATCAAACACATTTACTTGCCATAGATTTCCTCCCCACCAAGATCCAAGAGATGAGGCACCAAGGATAGAGGGTGATGACAGTAATGGTAAGTCTCAAATTTAGA
The DNA here is from genome assembly GCF_002776525.5 of Piliocolobus tephrosceles. Classification (NCBI taxonomy): domain Eukaryota; kingdom Metazoa; phylum Chordata; class Mammalia; order Primates; family Cercopithecidae; genus Piliocolobus; species Piliocolobus tephrosceles. The sequence continues at coordinate 166,732,677 of NC_045437.1, forward strand.
CCTCTGACTTCCCAGAGAGCATTCTTTCAACAAAAATTTAGTAAGCAGCTACTATGTGCCAGCCACTGTGCTTGGTGCAGAGCATTAAAAACCTAAGACCCACTCCCTGCCCTCAAGTAATTTACAGTGCCATAGGTGAGAGACATATAAAACAAATCATAAGACATCTAATCTGGCACCAAATCTGTAGTTTTTCCCATCCAATCTTTGGATATTTGTTGTCTAGAATGTGATTCCTAAATGTGGAAAAAGTAATCCATTACAATTTTGCAAAAAGGACATCAGGACTTAAAGAGAGGCAACGCTAATCATTTAAGCCAATGCTGGATTTAAAAGGCAGCATTAAACAAGCAAGGATATAACCTCAATGAGGGCAAGGATAAAATCTGTTTTGTTTGCCATGGTATCCATAGGCATTAGCATGGTGCTTGGCATACAGCGCCTGGTGTTGGGAATATGTCTGTCGGTTGGTTGGTTGTTTGGATGGATGGCTGTTTGGATGGGTAGCTGGATGAAGAGATGGACAGTCAGGTGGATATAGATAAAAGGATACGACGCCTGCCAGGTACTCAAGCATTAAGGGCCAGGCCATGTCTCTCTGCTCTGTGAGTGAGCCAAAACAGCTAAGGCAGAGTTGAGTAGGCACTGGGAGAATTTTATGGGTTACAATGTTGCCTTCAAAAGTATGCCTTGCCTCAATGGTTAAAATGAACATTTCCTTTAAAAATGTCCAAAAGTGTCTGCAGAGTTGAGGCTGCTACAAAGCAGCGGGATAAAGACTTCACCCAGGGGAGAGGCCTAGCATGTACCTCTCTCTCTCCAAGTGTTGGTCCTCCTCCCATTCCAATCCCCACAACTGTCACACGCTGAAGACTACTGTTACCATCCCTAGTCCTCCCTTTCACTGACACCTTCTCAAATCACCCCACCCCTCATTCATGCCTCAGTGCTTCTCTTCAGGCCCCAGCTCTCCTCTCATAAGGATCCTGGTAGCTGTAATTTATACCTAGTTGTGAAGGTGGGTCAAGGAGCTACTTTCAAAAAGAATATTTGCATTCTGAGCTTTATCCTTAAGTGAAGTTTGAAAGGGGGCAATGACCTTTTAAAGGAATTCGAAAGCGCGTAGTAAGGGCTGAAGTCATCCATCATGGGGGAGAGCAGATGGCCATTCCCAGGATCCTTCCCATTGCATAGATGGCTGTGTTAGTCCTCATAGAGCTCTAGGGGAAGCTGCCCATCATGCTGCTGCAGGCCTAATACAGGAGCACAGGCTCCATGAGGAGGGCGGGGCTCAAAGGAGAAGGCAAGGGATTCTGACAACAAGGGCAACCCCAGATCCTCCTCAGAGGAGCTTTCTGCAAGTCCTCTCCAGGGGATGCTAGCAGGGCCACTCAGCCCCACTTTCATAAAGAGCCTCAAATTTAGACCTTTGAAGCCATTTCCAGATGAGGTTATGCATACAATCACAGAGATAGACTGACGGGATTGAAAGAAGGAGGCCTTCTTTGCACAACTCTAAATTGAGTCCCATGACTGGACCACACTGCCTGTAGCAAACCATAAATTAACATTTTTATAAATCCTGTAATTAACTTATGAATAGCACAGTTCTGTTTCTGGTATTAAAAGCATTAAGTTGTTAAAGGTAAACATTTAGAGTATACCACTGTTTTTGTAACCCTATTTTGGCATTTTTTTCATTTTTCAATATACCAAGAGCCTCAGAAAATGGAAGTGGCCCAGGCCTCCAAACAGGCCTGGTTTGGGCTGGCTAATAAAGCTCCTTTCACACAGCTAGGCGGGAGGCTGGCAAGTGTGCAGCCAGCACTGGGACACCACGCTGTCTCCCAGAGAGACGCCCTGTGTTTCTGGATGGGCATTTGCGTTGTAAGGTTTGGTTCCCAGGAAATCTAACCAAGAGATCCCGTCAACCTGAATGTTTGGGACACAAGGTTTGCCAATCCTTTGGTTTGTAGGGGTTATGGCTCACATCAGCCCCCAAAGAAAAGAAGGCACCTAGTTACACATTGTTATAACCTGTAGGCTTCCTAAATTCTAGACAGGACGTAGGATTCCCTTCTTTCCACAGGAAGCATCTGCGGGCTGAAAGGAAATAATGGATGGAATCTCTTACACTGGGGTCTACAGAGAAGTTTTAGGCAGGGCTACAAACACCTTGAAACCACAAGAAAATGGTGTGGGTGCACATGAGTAACCTTCTGGGAAGAAGGTTCGTGGTTTGTATTAGATTCTCAAAGGAGGTGTGTACACACACCCAGACACACACACACACACACACACTTTAAAAACTACTGCCAAATCCCATACTTTCAGACAAAAGGATAGTACTGACTGGAGAAATGGAAATGAGAACATCTGTGAATGAGTTAGAGTTCTTGGGGTGTTTAATGTACTTTCGAGGAGGTTCTCTTCAAAGGTTGCTGGATGTCTCCAGTCTCTGAAGTGCTTGATCTCACTCTCATTTCCTCCTTTCCTGAGCTAGAAATCCTGAGGTTTTTGGTTGTTGTTGTTGTTTGCTTTTCACTGTGCTTTCATTTTGAATTCGATTGCAATTGTGTTGTGATACTCTGGTTTTACCTAAATCTCTGACCACATTTTCAGGACTGCTAGAAAAGCAAACTGAAATAGAATCCTTTGGTTGGTTTATTTCATAAGACAGATATTTTTAGGTTAGAAATCATGTGTGTGGGCCAGATTACACTGGGCTGCTCAATATTTCAGCTTTGTGAACATTTAGCACTGCCTATTGCTGGATTTAGTGAGTCAGTGGTTATTAAGACACCAAAACATTTCCTTTCAGCTTTGATCAAATCCTGTGATGCCACCATTTTTCCTACTAAAAAGAAAACATATAATCACATTAAATTAGCTCATTCAATAGAATCATTTCCTTTGTGAGCTGTAAATTTTGTATAAATTAGGCATTATTAATCTCCCTCTGACTTACCCCCTCATATTTCCTAGTTAATTAGTTGCCAGATGAGCTACAGATAAGGAATCCTGCATTCTGGTTCTTACTCTGGCAGTATCAACTGTATGACCTAGTAAGTCACCGAACTTGAATCTCCATGTGCTCAAAGGCATTAAATAAGATAATCTTCAGGATTCTCCAGCCCATTTCCATGACCCCATGAATTGATGACTACGTAAATATGTCTTAATATAAGTACTTGACTGTTGGAACCCAGAAGGATGAGAGTCATAATGCAACCATTTCAAGTATATAAAAAAGTTTCAATACCCAATAAGAGGGAGGTGGGATAACATAAGTCACAATCTCGTATTAGACCTATGCAATTTTAATCATAATTTATGCCTTCCAAGCCGTTGAGTCAAGAATAAACTGTTAAAAAGCTGTATTTTTTAAAATTCCACACAGTTAAAAGTGAATTCAGTTATACAAACTTTTAAGCTGTGTATTTAGATTTAAATGAAAAGGACACATGGTCGTGGAGTGAATCTGACAGCCTGGTTCTGAATCTGGGATTCACCAAAACACTTAGGTCATTTTTAAGATGACATATTACAGAGTTTCTATGAGGATAAAATGAGATTGTCCATATTAAGAGCCTGACACACAGTAAGTGCTCAAAGAGCATCATTTTCATTGTTTTCTATTGGTGTGTTTTAATTTCCCTTTCCAAAACAAATTTCCTTCTACTTCAATATTTCTGAAAAACTAAGCATAGCTAAATACAGAAGAAAAATGACAGAATTTTGGGCCCTTGGGTATTGCGTGTTAAGTAGAACTGGACAGAGCAGGAATCAAGTCTTAGCTGGGTGACTTCAGATAAGTTACTTAATTTCTCCAAGCTCATTCTTGTGCATAAGAAGAGAATAATAACTCTATAGAGTAAGCAAGGATCAAGAGAAATATGACATATCAAGGGCTGCGAATAGTGCCTGACATACAATTACAAAAGGGAATTTCTAGAAAAATAAAAATCTTTTTTTTTCTGTAGCTCAGTGACCCCCTTTCACAAATCATAAAAATCTGAAAATTTCCTATACAATTGCTTTAATTATATAATGAATTAATTATATAAATGTCAAGATATTAAATAATGTTTAATATGTTAATTCAGGCAAATTCAAAATTGAAAATTTTCTTCAAAATTTCTAAATCATTTCAGATGTATCTCATTGCATCACATATTTCTTTTTAAGTTAAAATAATATTTTAAAGGGAGGAAATAATATTATTCCCATACCCTCAAAGCAATCAGAATTTGATATATTTATTTTACAAAATAATGTTGAGTTGGGATATAATTTCTCAAAACTGGGTTTATAACACCAAAGAAGTATAATCATGATAAATTGCACATGGTTTATACTTTTCTATATTTAATTTCTATAATCACCCTTGTAAAAATTACCAGAATTAACTCTAAAAAATAATTGACTTTATTAAAACATTTTTTAACTTAGAATCTGAGGTTCAATTTAAAAGGGGGACATGTTTGATGAAAGAACAGCCTGTAAACAACTTTAGAAACAATAATTTATAATTAAAATTTAAGAATTAACAATTTGCCTTCTGTTTATTAGTAAGCCATTTACGAGCCTAAGTCTCAGCAAGAATAAACACATAAAATAATACTATGCACCAGAAGACAGAATGTAAAGATTCTGTCTTATTCATGAAAACTGTTTTTCAGGCATTTACTTTGTAACAATTTCATCAGAAAGCAAAAATTCATAGCCCTATCAAGTTATGTACCATTTTTTATGAGGTAAGAATTTTTTTTTTCTGTAAGTCATCTTTGCATTTCTTTTGCAATAAATTCAATACATGTCAACATCTAAATGGTATAATTAAAATCCAACAAATATCTTTTTTTTCCCTTTAAAGTGAATAATTTTGTCCTGCTGAGAAGCTGCATAAATCTTGGCTAGTTTGTACATTTTTGCTTTCAAAGATGTAATGTAACCATCAGAGCTGTTACATCATGTAAATAAATTTCAAAGATGGTATTAATATAAAAACTATATCACATAACCCTAAAAATTTAATATAGCTGCCATGGCAATAACCAGATCATTTTTCCAAACAAATATATATTCCATCATGTCATTTTGAACTTTTTCTGACCTTTTTTTTTTTTTGAAAGAAAGAAAACTACAATTGGGACCAAATGTTTTGTGAAAGAAAATACAGGCAAGCTGATTTGGCCAAGCGCAGATAATTTCAGATTGAAGATGTTACTACATCTTAGAACTTAACCCATTTTTTTCATAAGCCGCAGTAATTATGATATTATTATGATATCATTTGGGAAGTCTACGAGCTTGCAGTAGTGCTTAGAAAATTTTTTAATGGTTTGATATAAACTATTACCAATTACACAGTTTATTTACACAGAAAAATCAAGTGCAGGATTTGCTGCCCTTTGAAATAGGGGTTACAAATGTGTCAGCATCTTTTCCACAAACAAATCATGAAAACAATCATATCAAACAGAAGCCTTTCCTGCACCATCCTTTTTGCCACCCATCGTTCCTCCTTCCAGGTCCTGCTCCCACATCACCCACCCCATTCCTCATGCTCCTCTCCAACCACATCTTGGGTCCAGAATCTCTGATCTCTTTTATTTCAATTCTGTACCCATAATAAACCCAAGGTCCCCAAATCTTCACATTTTAAAAATTTGTTAGATCAGTCAAAGGAATCAGAACAGTAGATGCAGTGATCCTATAGAAATAAAGTCACCAGGGTCCAACGCAGGCCACGCAGTGAGTGACACCTGCATCCCTAAGGACTGGTTCAACATATACCAGTAATGATTCTCTAAAGACCTTTTCAAGAATAGCAAAGAATCTATGGATCACACCATCCACATGCCAAAATACACACACACACACACACACACACACACACACCCCTCCCCAAAAAATAGATGCAAAATCTAATTTTCACTGAATATCATCCATAAACTATTAGCTACATCTCTTCTGAATGTTTCCATGAGGAGATCATTTCACAGACTACCTAAAAAAGAACATATCCCTAATACGGAATCCACCAAGAGATTCTGTAGTATACTTTAAAGCTCACTTCAGCTAGTTTAGACCTCTACTTTGAGAAATAATGAATTCTTTTTCTTGTTTGTCAAAGAACTGCTAATTTAATATCAGAATTTTCATTCATTTAAAAACTGAACTAGTGTACTGTATTAGTCCGTTCTCACACTGCTGTAAAGAAATACAAAAGACTGGGTAATTTATAAAGGAAAGAGGTTTGACTGACTCACAGTTCCGCATGGCAGGAGAAGCCTCAGGAAACTTACAATCATGGCAGAAGGCAAAGGGGAAGCAAGTACTTTTTTCATAAGGAGGCAGGAAAGCAAAGTGCCAGCAGGGGAAATGCCAGATGTTTATAAAACCATTAGATCTCATGAGAACTCACTATCAGCAGAACAGCAAGGGGGAAACCACCCCCATGATTCAATCAACTCACTCCCTCGACACGTGAGGATTACAATTCAAGATGAGATTTGGGCAAGGACACAGAGCCAAACCATTATCATCTACTTTAAAGGGAGGGTGCAGGAAGCATGGTGCTTAACAAGGCTTAGGAAGGGCCCTGCTGCTTCTCTCCTCTAGACCAGCTGACATTTCCAATAGCTTCTTTCCATGCCTTCAAAAAGAAACAGCAAACAACTGAAACAAAACCAAACACTTGTCATCTAATGTGTCCAAATATTTAAAATTCTATGATTATGTTTCCTTTGCTTTTTACAGATGTGATATATAAAAATCCAAATTTACCAAAGAGATAAAGGGATAATTTTGTTTGACAAAAAAATTTTACTAGTTTTCCTGAAAACATTCAACTTTCCCAAATCCCTGAAGTATGACTTGACTAAAGCAAATTCAAATTATAACGTTTCAAAAATATAGTTGCTGTGTAAAATAGGTTTTACCTTTGTGTACATAGTGATAAAGAGCAGAGATTATATAGGCGCTTAATAATCTCTGCTGAAAGCAAATGAGTAAATGCTCATATGCATGTGATAAGATAACCTGCTATCAGAACCACTCCTGACATTTTGGTTTTCATATCTGCCTTTTCCCTCTAAAGTACGTTCCATACTTCTCTTAGCTTGGTACAATTGCCAACAACTACTGCTTCCTTTTGCATTTGGGATTCCAGAACAGTATGTCATACGATTTACCAATATTCACTCATGTGCTTATTTTTTAAAGTCATTAGAACAGGAAAAACTCCCCAGGTCTAAGTATCTTTTCTTTGAGCAAGAAATCATGAATGAAAAAGAAAAATTCTTACATCATAGAACACTATGTGGGCGGTCATGTAATTCTGGCCTATATCAGTATTTGAAAGGTGGTGCGGTGAACCTCGAGTAGGCAGGATTTCCCATACTTCAGCATCAGCATTGGTGGTTTTTGCTGTATCTTTATACCACCTGTACCATTACGTACTTAATATTCTTAAAATGACTTGAAATCAGTTTGTTCCTGGTACTTGACCTCATCATAAGCAATATTATTTGTAAAACTGTGGGTCTGATGTGCCAGGTATATTAAGAACACTTTCCTGTACATCACCTAAAATTATTTTTTTCTATTTTTTATTATACTTCAAGTTCTGAGATCCATGTGCAGGACGTGCAGGTTTGTTACATAGGTATACATGTGCCATGGGGGTTTGCTGCATCCATCAACCCGTCATCTACATTAGGTATTTCTCCTAATGCTATCCCTCCCCTAGCCCCCCAACCCTCGACAGACCCCGGTGTGTGATGTTTCCCTCCCTGTGTCCATGTGATCTCATTGGTCACCTCCCACTTATGAGTGAGAACATGCGGTGTTTCATTTTCTGTTCTTGTGTTAGTTTACTGAGAAGGATGGTTTTAAATACAACAACATACCATACTTTAGAAAACACTGGCTTAAGAAGCAAGACACTGCACTGGCTTCCAAGGCCAGCTCTGCCCTAGCAATGTGTGCCGTGGGGGTGAGTAATTTGAATCTCTAAGGATTTCCTGGCTTGCTCACCCATAAGTAAAATGCCAGGGGAATCTCGAAATTTTTAAATCCTAAAATTTGATTACCCCAAGACACCAATAGTGTTTTGCAGTCACCTTGTACACTGACTCACAGCAGATTCAGATTCAGGTCTTGGAATTCTCAACTCCCAATTTAATGTTCCAATTTACTCTTCCACATTCCACTGTCCACACAAATGTGCAAGTAACTTAGAAATGGGTATATTGTGAAATGACAGCAAACGCATATCTGATGCTTACCTCATGTCAAGGACAGTTCCAAGGATGTACCATATATTATCTCACTTCATCCTCACAACCATCCATTAACCTATTTCACATATTGGAAACTGAGGCATGAAGAGAAGAAGTGTCTTGCACAAGATTATACAGTTAGAAAGAGATGGAGCTGGGAATTAAAGCCCCAAGAGCTTGGTTGCAGAGTGTGGGTTGTTGCCACCAAACCACAATGCAAACTTGGGATGCCCCTCAGCTGCTAAGGTTCCCATGCACGCATTGCCAGTCAGACTCTGGGAACCGAGGAGAGCAATGGGTGAGACAGAGAGAGTACGCTGAAAATAATATGGAAAGTAAATGACCGAAAATGAGAAAGAAATGGAGAAGAAATACACTGAAACATGTACTCTTTTGCCTAAATTCAGCACACATAAAATCACCTCTATTAAACCTTTTTCTACCACCATTGGCAAATTAAAAAAGCAATCCAAATAACATCACCAGCCCCTTATTCCCAAATAAGAGAATTAAAATGAAGAAGAAAAATTTGGTCAAAAGGCTCCAAAATAGAGTCAAATGTGCTAAAATATATGTGTAATATCTTAGATGTACTGGCTACTTCGTTTCTAATAAGTTATTTTTTCTTTTTATATTTTCATTCTTTCTACAAAATAAAAGAAAACAACAATGAAAATCACTTTAGCCTCTCGGCTACTCTGTAAAAGAGTCTCCTCTGTTCTGTTCAGTGAGTAACGTCTCCTACCTCACACAGTTCTCGGTCAACATGAACCCCACAAATACATTAAAACGGCCAGGACAGAAATCAAACAGAAGTGGTGGGTCACCATGTAACATGCCAAAGAATACATTCAAATTGTAGTCATATGATCATAGTCTTAAAACTCATAAATGGAATGATTTCCAAAAGGAGATAAAGTTCTGACTTTAGAGAGGGATGGGGTTGAATATAAAACCTTGTAATTGAAATCTTCCCTGAACCTCACAAGAAATCTGGTCACTCTCACTTCCAAGAGGCCTCTGCAAAACCCATGCATGTCTAGCAGTACAGTGAGAGCTGGCCCAACGAGAAAGTTTCATTTCTACCGTGAGATCTTAGACCGTCGGCAAATAAAATTTTAATACTTTAATTTCCTTTACTTTAGTGAGAGTGAAAAAGTAATAAGAAATTATTTTAAAATATCCCAAGGCAGTATGACAGTTAACAAAACAATCTAACGAAACTTTAAAGTAATTATGTTGATCTTCACTGTCCAAGTGGATTGGTCTGATTATTTTAACATTTGTTTATCATGGATAAATATGGGGAGGGGAGAATAAATGTGTATGAATAGATTCTTAGGAATTTAGAAATTCATCCAAAATTCAGCAGTTTGAGATGACTTAATGAGTTTGATAATAGGATACAGAAACTTTAATTCTTAAATCATTTGTTTTATTTCAAAGCAGTCAGGGTTGATTAATCAGTTTTAGTAATAGTTTAATGGCTTAGATACAGTTCCTGGTGCTCTAGGCAAGGGAGTTGTGGGGGGTGTGGGGAGGAGGGTGGTTGTTGTAATGTTGTGTTACTAACTTCCCATCTATAGCAACCATTAATGGGTTCACCCTAAAGTTTTATTAAATCCACGGGTCTTTAATACAAAGCTGAGCTCGGCCCTTGGACATGTACAAGCCACCTGAGTGGAGAAAATTTCTGCATTCACTCTTACAGTTAGTGATGTCTTTCTGTTCTGTTTTATTTTTGTTTTGGGCAACAACCGTAGCTTTTCAGCATGGTGAATTTCAGAAGTCTGAGTGTTGCCTTAAAGATTTTCCACTACTTGTGTCTGAGTTGCTGATTTCTAAAACTTCATCTGATAGAATAAATAAAATGTTTTAAATGCTCACAGGCAAAGGTAGCTTCATTCATGTTAATATGATAACACTTCGCACTTGTGTAGCACTTAATTGTTTTCACAATACTTTGATGTATGTTTACCTCACTACACTTTCCGGCCTGTATAAACCATCTAATAATTGCTAATTCTGAGGTGATCGTGAACCTTTAAGTCAAGAAAACCACAGAGATCATTTGCTTTCAGCAAAAGTTTTTAATTATTTAAGTAGTACAGGGATCAGTAAGTTGGGTTTTTTTTTTTTTAAAGAATACTTTTGCTCTTTTTAATGCATTATTTTGATAAGATCTGGTTGTCTTTATTGCCTGTGGAGGCTGAATGTGTCAACCACTATAGGCTAAATGTCCCTGCATTGCGATGTGATTAGCCCCTTAAAACACTGATGTCTTAGGTAACATGCTATTGCAAATCTCTGCCTTCAGAGCAGTAACTTGAGATGATCCAATTAATTTAAATGTACTCAAAGAGTTAATTCCTGGGAGCTAAAACACATACTGTTTAGCAGAAATCCTATACTGAAAATGATTGGTAGAGATATGAGGTTAATAATTTTTATGTCTGTCTACAGTTATTCTGGCTTAATTTCCTTTAATTAAACCATTTTATGACAAACACATGAAAAAGCTCAATTTCTTTTCACATTAAATTCAAAAATGCCCATAAAATTAGCTTTCTGTTGTGCTACTATAATCTAAAATACATAAAAATTTAAATGCTTTCCAAATAGATGGAGGGATCTAACATCCAAATCTATCTTCTTGTATCAATTCATATTTGGTTAACATACTATACCAATTCCCTTCATTAAAATAAACTTAATTTATCACTTTGAAATTAACATATACAGTTTTTACTCAGTTTTTTTCTAGATGCTAGTTTGAAACACTAAAATAAAGATCTATACTGAAAAACTTAACTGACTTTTAACACACTCACATTCTTTTCAGTGTTACATTTTTGAGCTAACATCTCTAATAACTAAGGCCATTACCATCGTTAAGAAAAAGAGAACAAGGAACTCAAATGTAGTAATAAAATCATTCTGGGAAAAGCATTATTTAAATCCCACATTTATTTTTCAGAAAAATTTTGAGTTTTTATGAGAAAAAAAGAAGTACAACTTGGCTAACAATTAGAGATTATTTAGTCTTATACTAAATTATTATTTAGTCCTTTTGACAAAGTGACTTTGAGTTGTTGGAACTATTTACACAGAAGTAACCTGAAGTTTGTAAACTGATCTTTAACTGGTTTGATTAAAAGAGGGTAATTAATAAATGACAAGACAGAATGAAAAGTTTGTGTGGCATTTGATAAACCACCCAAGAAGTTAAATCAATGCTTTTCTTTCTGTTTAACTTCACTATTTGTTTTTCCATTTGAGCTGCCAACTTTCTAACATGCTACAGAAGGAAGAAGAGACTTTCCTTTTTTTTTTTTTTTTGATTGATAAACATCACAGAGTTTTGTTTCAAATCAACTGAGCTTTTTCAAGATGATCCTTGCATTTGCTGTCACACTTGTGGTAAAGCCATTATTCCATCAAAACTCTTTAAATAACCACCCCCACCCCACTTTTTTTAGCTACTTTGACAAGAACACCATAACAGTTCACATCACCCTTGACCTTCAGGGTGTATATCATCTTGTCAACATATAAACAAACACACTATTGGTTGTATTTTAATAGATTTTGTAAATATCAGCATCCAATTTATCAAAAGGTTCACGCTAAGTGACAGCTCTGAAGTTCTGGATTGTATTTGCAATGCTAATTCTGACTTTTAATAAAAAAGGATATTTAGGTTGTGTTTTGCTCTTTTGTCTTTTTTTTTTTCAGGAATGTGTAATAAGCTACTAGAACTTTTCTTCCTTCCTATGATGGAAGCTTTGACTAACTCAGTTTCAAAAGGAAAAGATTACTAGTACTATCAAAGGTAGTAATTTCTTTCAGTTGTAGCAGAAACACACGTGTTTGCACAGGAAGGATTTATATAAGATTCCTGCTACTGTCCCCTTTGTTTGGCAAAATGCATTACCTATAATAGTAAGAATACTTTCTTTTAAATGGAAAAGGAAATTGTGACAGAGGTGACTAACACTATTTCTGCAATCAAGTAATTATTTCCTTTTTACTTTCATATTCACAGGCCTCTCACACCGTACGTCACGGACTTTATATCTTCTTTCCAAAACAAAATGCGTTATCGATATTGAAGTGCCCTCTCTCCTTACATAGCCTTTACTAGAGAGATAACTATTGGAATACTATACATTTTGCAAGCTAGGAGAATTGAATGGACAAAATGTACTTTTTGTCAGAGAATAGTCTTCACAATAATATTTGTTAAAGATAACACGTAAGAGTTAATCAAATTTCAACAACTGTAAAGATATAATATCTACATCCTGGCAAAACAGGAAAAAAATATCAAAAAGCTAATATATCTGGGACATAATTTTTAAATAATTAAAACAATAATTTTTAATTTAAAGTAATTAAAAACTTTTAAAACAAGTTGTTAATAAAAAAGGCAGGGGTCTCTAAGTGATATTGACCTGCATATACACATATGTGTGTGCAGCTACGACCCTATCATGTTAGAAATCATACTTGGAAATGATCTTGTGTAGGCACACTTTTTTGAGTCCAGGCCAACCACTCAGCAGAAAATCCAGATGCATTTAGCAAATTCAAAGCTTCCTGAAATGTCAACACACTTTGAGAGTGCTTCACCAGAGATACAGGGATGATACACCTGCTCTTGTGAAAAACTAAACAAGGAAACCCATTAGAAAGTACTTACAGAAAATCCAAGATTTGAAAACTCTTCTTTTTGATAAGTTAGAAAGAGGAAACAAATACACACACACACACACACACACACCAACAACCCACATAACTTGTTGTTACTTCAACAGAGGAATTTGTTTATCCTACTTACATGAAAATTGATCACTTTAATTTAATTAGAACTAGCAATAATTCTAACTTTGAAAGGCCTAAGATGTTTCTCTGCATTTGTACTTACACACCCCATCTGGTAATGAATGGGATTCTTAGCACTGAAAATACTACAATACAGAAGTTTGGCTCAAGTAATAGACAAAGGAAGTTTGGAACTCTCTACACAAAAATTTTTAAGTATGACATAAAGTAGGATAGGTGTTATGAAAAGGGCACATACTTCAGAATGGGATATGGATAACTTGGAAATAATAATGACAGTTAATATGCACAAGCTGCCCGCTCTGTGCCAGGCACTGTTCTAAGTGCTTTACATGTTAACTCATGTCATTCTCAAACTGCTTTATGGGACGGATAGTATTGCTATTTCCATTTTGCCTTTGAGGCACCCAGGGTACAGAAAGGCTAAACAACCAATGCAACAACTAGGAACAGAGCTGAGATGCAACCCTAGGTTGTCCTAGACACAAAACATCTGGCACTGTACCAGACATATAATCAGCATTCAGTTTCTTTTTTTTTTTTTTTTTTTGGAGACGGAGTCTCGCTCTGTCGCCCAGGCTGGAGTGCAGTAGCCGGATCTCAGCTCACTGCAAGCTCCGCCTCCCGGGTTCACGCCATTCTCCTGCCTCAGCCTCCCGAGTAGCTGGGACTACAGGCACCCGCCACCTCACCCGGCTAGCTTTTTGTATTTTTTTAGTAGAGACGGAGTTTCACCGTGTTAGCCAGGATGGTCTCGATCTCCTGACCTCGTGATCCGCCCATCTCGGCCTCCCAAAGTGCTGGGATTACAGGCTTGAGCCACCGCGCCCGGCCAGAATTCAGTTTCAATAAATAACTCTTATCATCATTGATCATGCGAAAATATTTATCAAAACTTGAGAATATACATTTGAGTCAGACATGATCTTTGGCCTTAAGTTACTTTTATCCAATCTGCTGAGAGAGAGAGATATTAAAATTTATGACTCCGATGCATAATGGTGTTATAATAGGCACAGCCACTCGAGGCTTTGGTTTCCGACATAGTAAATGGGAATAATTAAACCTCCCTCAAAAGGATGATTCAAGGATTAAGGTGGATAATATGTGCAAAGTGCACAGAACAATGCCAGGCACATGGTAAATGCTGTATGTTTGAGGTAAATCACCTCAAAACATTTATTGTTTCTTTGTGTTGGAAACATTCCAAACCTACTCTTCTAGCTATTTTGAAATATACAATAAATTCTTGTTAACTATGGTTGCCCTATTGTGCTAGTGAACACTAGATCTTATTCCTCCTAACTATATTTTTGTGCCCATTTACCAAACCCTCCTTATCTCCCCTCCCTACTAGCCTTTCCAGCTTCTAGTAACTACCATCCTATTCACTGCCTCCATTAGATCAATTTTTTAGCTCCTATATATGAGTGAGAACATGTGTCATCATCATAATTTTTAATATAAGGAAAAGACTAGCAGAGAATACTATGTGCTATTGAGAATAAAGAAATATAAGTAGGAATGCAGTTGTACTGAATTCCCAGACCACCTCTTGACAGAACTAGTAATTGTTTATTGGCTATCATTGGGCTCAAAAGCAATTTTTAATCACTTAATGCCATAAACACTTTAATGGAACACATGGACTTTATCATTTTAAAAATATTCCTGGGCTGGACGTGGTGACTCAGGCCTGTAATCCCAGCACTTTGGGAGGCCAAGGCATGTGGATCACCTGAGTTCGGGAGTTTGAGACCAGCCTGACCAACATGGAAAAACCTCGTCTCTACTAAAAATACAAAAAAGTTAGCCAGGTGTGGTGATGCATGCCTATAATCCCAGATACTTAGGAGGCTGAGGCAGGAGAATCGCTTGAACCCAGGAGGCGGAGGTTACAGTGAGCCAAGATCACACCATTGCACTCCAGCCTGAGAAACAAGAGAGAAACTCTGTCTCAAAAGAAAAAAAAAAATTCCTAAATAAATGACAGAATTTAAATAAAGTCACTACAAAAAGATTCTCTGTGACTGATTCTAACCAAAAAACATATGTGTACTGCTAAATATATTAAGAAAATAGTTATTCTTCATGCTTGAAAATTTCCTGATTCTTTAAGATAAAGTTTTGTTTCAGGGCTAACTGCAGTTGAGAAAGAGATAAAGAGAGAAAAAAGGTGGAGGAAAGAAAAAAAGGAGGGGGAGAAAAAGGGAAGGAGGGAGGGAGGGAGAGAAGGAAGGGAAGGGGAGGGGAGGGAAGGGAAGAGGAAGAGGAAGAGGAAGAGGAAGGGGAAGGGAAGGGAAGGGAAAGGAAGGGGAGGGGAAGGTAAGGGGAAGGGGAGGGGAAGGTAAGGGGAAGGGGAGAGGAAGGGGAGGTGAAGGAAAGTGAGGGAAGGGAAAGCGGAGAGGAAGGGGAGGGAAGGGAAGAGGAAGGGGAGTGGAAGGGAAAGGAAGGGCAGAGGAAGGTAAGAAGAAGGGAAGGGAAAGGGAGGGAAGGGAAGGAGAAGGGGAGAGGAAGAGGAGAGGAAGGGAATGGGAGAGGAAGGGAAGGGTAGAGGAAGGGGAAAGGAAGGGGAGGGAGAGGGAGGGAAAGGAAGGGAGGGAAGGGAAGACAAGGGAAGGAAATGGAAGGGAAGGGGAGAGGAAGGGAAGGGGAGAGGAAGGGAAGGGGAGAGGAAGGGAAGGGAAAGGGGAAGGGGAAGCAAGGGAAGGAGGAAGGAAAGTGGGCAGGCAGGTAGGCAAGCTGCCAATCAGTGCAGATGCTATTTTTATAAACGGGAATTGCTTAGGTTTGAAATATTAAATTTTCTGATTCTCCCTGTCTTAGACCCTAAGTGGAACAGATCTTAATACTCCAGATATTTTTTAATGAAATAAAAGCAATGAAATATTTACAGACATGTGATGATATGATAAGCAGTGTACCTTTATTTAACATCCTCAAATTTTGTGCTCGTTTACAATGCAAGGTGTTTCTTACACACCTAAATTCGGTAGATTTAGGATAGACCTACAGGTTTAATAAATACCCCAGGAGATTTTTACCATATTTAGAATTTGAAGATGTTATTTGTTAATAATAATTACAGTTGAAGATATTGATATACCAAGTCCTGAATTTGGTATGATTTGATATGGTTTCATGGTAATATATCACTCCTTCCCTTTCTTCTTACCCTGCTCTGTAAGAAATCTCTTAGAGGATGTGAAGGAGAACCACAAACCACTGCTCAACGAAATAAAAAATGACACAAACAAATGGAAGAACATTCCATGCTCATGAATAGGAAGAATCAATATCGTGAAAATGGCCATACTGCCCAAGGTAATTTATAGATTCAATGCCATCCCCATCAAGCTACCAATGACTTTCTTCACAGAATTGGAAAAACTACTTTAAAGTTTATATGGAACCAAAAAAGAGCCTGCATTGCCAAGACCATCTTAAGCAAAAGAACAAAGCTGGAGGCATCATGTTACCTGACTTCAAACTATACTACAAGGCTACAGTAACCAAATCAGGATGGCACTGGTACCAAAACAAATATATAGACCAATGGAACATAACAGAGGCCTCAGAAATAACACCACACATCTACAACCATCTGATCTTTGACAAACCTGACAAAAACAAGAAATGGGGAAAGAATTCCTGATTTACTAAATGGTGCTGGGAGAACTGGCTAGCCATATGTAGAAAGCTGAAACTGGATCCCTTCCTTACACCTTATAAAAAATTAATTCAAGATGGATTAAAGACTTAAATGTTAGACCTAAAACCACAAAAACCCTAGAAGAAAACCTAGGCAATACCATTCAGGACATAGGCATGAGCAAGGACTTCATGACTAAAACACCAAAAGCAATGGCAACAAAAGCCAAAATTGACAAATGGGATCTAATTAAACTAAAGAGCTTCTGCACAGCAAAAGAAACTACCATTAAAGTGAACAGGCAACCTACAGAATGGAAGAAACTTTTTACAATCTACCCATTGCAAAGGGCTAATACCCAGAATCTACAAAGAACTTAAACAAATTTACAAGAAAAAAACAATCCCATTAAAGAGTGGGCAAAGGATATGAACAGACACTTCTCAAAATAAGACATTTATGCAGCCAACAGACACATGAAAAAATGCTCATCATCACTGGTCATCAGAGAAATGCAAATCAAAACCACAATGAGATACCATCTCCACACCAGTTAGAATAGTGATCATTAAAAAGTTAGGAAACAACAGATGCAGGAGAGGATGTGGAGAAATAGGAATGCTTTTACATTGTTGGTGGGAGTGTAAATTAGGTTAACCATTGTGGAAGACAGTGTGGCAATTCCTCAAGGATCTAGAACTAGAAATACCGTTTGACCCAGTGATCCCATTACTGGATATATACCCAATTATAAATCATGCTACTATAAAGACACATGCACACGTATGTTTACTGCAGCATTGTTCACATTAGCAATGACTTGGAACCAACCCAAATGTCCATCAATGATAGACTGGATGAAGAAAATGTGGCCCATATACACCATGGAATACTATGCAGCCATAAAAAAGGATGAGTTCATGTCTTTTGCAGGGACATGGATGAAGCTGGGAACCATCATTCTCAGCAAACTATCACAAGGACAGAAAACCAAACACTGCTTGTTCTCACTCATAGGTGGGAACTGAACAATGAGAACACTTGCACACAGGGTAGGGAACACCACACACCGGCGTCTGTCAGGGGGTGGCGGACTGGGGGAGGGATAGCATTAGGAGAAACACCAAATGTAAATGACGAGTTGATGGGTGCAGCATACCAACATGGCACATGTATACCTATGTACCAAACCTGCACATTGTGCACATGTATCCTAGAACTTAAAAGTACAAGAAAGAAAGAAAGAAAGAAAGAAAGAAAGAAAGAAAGAAAGAAAGAAAGAAAGAAAGAAAAAGAAGAGAAAAGAAAAGAAGAAATCCCTTAGAATAGCAATTCTCTAAAAGCATTGTTTTCGAATCAAAAGCCTTTGCTTTATTTTCATCCATAGATCTTTCTAGGCATAGAGTTAAAAGCTAATAAAACTCGAATGGGATTAAGTCTCACAACTAACAATGCTTAAATTTTTTCAACTCCAAGTAAGTAGTCAATTCTCCATTTACTTCTCTCAATGGTGCTACACACAGAGACTGAATTTACAGTTCCAGAGATTAGAAATGAGAACTTCCCAACCTCTTGATATGTTTTCCTTCCTCCCCAACTATTATATTTTCCCAATGCTTCCAGTAAATACGAGTAAAAGAAAGTGTTGGGGCCAGGCACAGTGGCTCATGCCTGTAAACCCAGCACCTTGGGAAGCTATGGTGGGTGGATCACCTGAAGTGAAGAGTTCGAGACCAGCCTGGCCAACATGTTGAAACCCTGTTTCTACTAAACATACAAAAATTAGCCAGGCATGGTGGTGTGTGCCTGTAATCCCAGCTACTCAGGAGGCTGAGGCAGGAGAATCACTTGAACCTAGGGGGTGGAGGTTGCAGTGAGCTGAGATGACACCACTGCACTCCAGCCTGGGCAACAGAGCAAGACTTCACCTAAAAAATAAAAAAAAATTAAGTGTTGGGAGTGGGGTAGGGTCTGTCTAAGTTCTGGGAGCCAGGGTTTTCCTGTAAACTTACTGGTAGGTCATTTTCACCAGGGCAACAATGATCAACATTCATTGAACAGTCCTTAACCCAAAAGACGACGACTTTGTGTCACATTATAAAACACAAAAGGTTTATTAATAACTATAGGGACAGAGATTATGATAGTAACTCCTGAGGGGCTAGGATTAGGTCCATAGCTAGAAGGTTTTTCTTGGAAGCAAAGGTAGAAACAGGTGTAAAACTTCTGGAAATTCTTATTATTGACTAGGAATAGCCTCCCTAAAATTAAATCCTATTTCCTATATTCTAAGAAAATGTAGAAATATGTGTCATCTCTTGCCCAGAAGATATATCTTGCTTAAACAGACAAAATTTGGTCAACATGGAATCCAAGAATCTATTGGCATCTTAAAAAGCACCAGGCTGGTTCTGAGAGCATGTCAGAATCCAGGTAGGTATGGTGGTGGCTGGCATGAGGCCATTTCCGTAACTAATTAGCTGAGCCCAGAGGAAAGACTCATCCCAAATAGTGCGGATCCACTGCTCACTGTTGGAATCCTGGCCCTCTGTTACTAAGGAGATGCTACATTAATTTCAACAGAAAAAAAAAAAAAACTGGTCCATCAAAGCCCAGACTTGCAAGCTGTCACTCACCTCCTTTGACATTTCATGTTAAGCAAAAGAGATATAGTGATTGCCATAGGCATAACTTATGAACCCCGGAGGCAGCGCTTGTCCCGTCTTTCTGCCTTCAGTGATACTACCCCTCAGATTAATGAGGAAGATTGGGCCTAGTTATGCATATACAAGAGTAGGAAGCTGAAATGAATTTGTGAAGGATGACTCATCATTCCCAGAACTTGTCTGTTATGTCAACGTGGTCCCTACTCGCTAGCTATTAAAATGTAAGTAATTGAGATCTTAAAGCAGTAACTGTGCATCCAAGAATGAACTACTACATCTTCTATTCCTGCTCCCCTTCCCCACCACCCGCCCACACACACACATAAACACAACAGAGCAAACACATACGGGGAAAAAGACCCTATAAAGTTTTTATAAGATCCTGAAAATTAGCATCATATGTTGTTCTCCAAGATCTCTGAGAAAGAATATTCTACAGTTTCTCCCCAGAACCTGCATGCTAGAGCCCAGTGTCTTCCAGTGCATGAAACTCCCTTTCTTCAGTGAGACTCTTTCGGGAAACTACCCCTTCTTCAGATATTTAGAACCAAAAATAATTTCTTTTCCATCTTTTCAAGTCTCTCCTATTGGAAGTCCCCCAAAGGCCAAAGAAATGGAGCAGAAAGTGTTCCATTCTGAATACAAGGTAACTTCTTCCCTAATCCTAATTCCAGTTTCCCCCAGCCAAGAGTATCCTTGCTTACAGTCTGCCTTGAACCTATCAAGCACATAGGAGGAGTAAGATTGGAGGATGGGCCATGTCAAGTAGACTTTGAATTTCTGGCAAATGGCTCACTGTATATTTCATTTCAAAGGGCTAATTATGTCTGCATAAATAAACTGTGCTACGCAGCTTGATGCATGGCCATTTGTCATATTAAAACAATGGGATCCAAAGTAAACCTCCATTAACATTGTTTGACTTTAATGCTTTGGGGTGTTTGCGACTCAAATGATTAAAAAAATGAAATGATTTATGATGCCACAATTTAAATAAGGCAACACAACAAACAGACTATGAGTCACCAAGACTTAAAATGTACTATAAGTCCAGCTGAGTTAGCAACGCAAAGGGAATCACAGCTGAAGTCCCTGGGCTCTATGCACTGTGGCTTTTTTGACACGTGTGTGTGTCTGTGTGTGTGTGTGTGTGTGTGTAATTACACAAATTGAGCAAGGTACTAGGAGAGTTTTCAGAAAAATGCAACACAAGATTAAAAAAATAAAAATGTTGTAAGTTGCCTGCAGTCAGTCTCCAGGGTAATGATGAAATTCTGGCATCAAACCTTCAGAATACACAAAACGTGAATAGAGAAAAAGGAAAAGTTTTTCACAGATCTGGATGCAATATCACAGACCTTCTTTCCTGCTTTGTTTTGCTTTTCTTTTTTCTTTTAGAAAATTGTATGTGGAATATCTTTATTTTACATGTAGAAAAAAATACAGAGTTTGAAGACATATCCTTTCAGAGGTCATAGATCAGTCTTCTAAAGTAAAAACATCTTACATAGGCCAATAAATTAATAAATGACAGAGCTGTCCAACTTTCCAGACTTCTCCAGTCTTAACCATAAATTTTCCGGATGCAGCAATGTCTTGGTTTTCACTGCCGTCAAACTTGTCTACTTTCCTCCTGGATAGAGTCATTTTAATTCCTGATCCCTGTCCCACCTAAATCAAGGCAGTGTGATTGCCAAAAACAGCAAAGTTTCTAAATTAGACACTGTATCAGTAAAAGAACAGAATTATTCCATTTAATGCCAGTGCTAAGTTGGGCTATTGTCTGAAAGAGCAGATATGGCTAAATACATTTACCAACGGAGTAATAATATTTTTGTCTTAACCCTTTAGAACCAAACTTCCCGTGTCTGTCTGTTCCATAAAAATACTTCGAGGTCTTTTAAAACAAAGCACTACATGAAGTGTGTCTAAACAGCACAAAAGTCAACTGAAATTTGGCAACATTCATTCTACCAATGTGAGTAGCTAAAGTGGACAATTTAAGATAATATAATTTCTATTGGCATCTGAATTATCCTGCTGGACATCTACGATGAAATAATTATTTAGAATACCACCAGATTGGCTCTTCCTGTTGTGCTGCATAAACAGTCATATATACAGAGAATTATGGTATGGGTGCTCTGCTGCAGGACAACGGCAGCACAAAATAAGGATACCCAACCCAACTTGCCTTCAACACAGAAGGAGCAGCCATTCAACCTGGCAAGTCAGTCTCCAAGGTTGGCCTGCCCTGGACCAGGTCAAAGTTTGTCGGGAACCCTGTCTTCCCTGCTCTTGCTCATGTCACTCTAATGAGTATCGTTTAAGGAGTGTCACCTACTCTAAATCATGGATTCTCCAGTTTTTCAGAATATTCAAATACCCCAGCTCTCCCTTTCTCCACCCATATCTCAGCTCTCTCCTTTTCTTCTCCATGTTATTTCTCTTTCAGTTGCCCTCTAACGAAAGCCCGTAGAACTCTCATCTGATACAAGAGACAGGACTGAGGCAGCCAGAAAAGCCAGATAAGAAATCGGAGGTACATCTAAGGGTTTGTATCAAATGGGCCTAAAGTTTCCAGTGTTATCAGAGTGGTGCTGAGAGTGTGCATGGGAGGAAGGGAAGACTGTGTCCATTTAAAGCATCAGTATAAATGTGGAAGGAGAACAAAACACAATAGCAGTGAAAATAAAACAACCAATGGTAAAATATTTTTTCTGCAAACATGGATTCCAAGGATCCCAAGGACAATTGAGAAAATTTGTTTGTTCTGGATTTATTTTAAAGCCTACCAATGAAATGCAGCCACCTCCAGAACCAGGGCATTTCATGATCTCTGTGGCAATGCAGTATGTGAAAGTAACCGACTAAATGAAAAATCTCAACAGCCAGCCACATGGGTCTATGCATGCTGAATCTCTGAAATGAGAGCCAAAGGCTTTGAACCGACTACAGGTTTCTTCCCAGACCTCCAAACGGTGTTTTCCTAACACTCAAGAGTCAAAAGGGCCAAACACTGGATCCTTAAGTGTGATGTGCCTGGAAAGCACATCATCAGGTCATCTGTTAAAAGCCACTAACATGAAAGAGGGAAAGATATATAAATGGTTTATAATAGAAAAAGTCTCCAATATAGACAAAGAATCAGGGAAACAAATACTCCCTCCCATCAGGGGAGTGTAAACTGATAACAACCTTTCTGAGGATAAATTAGGCAAAATTAAAAGCTTTCAAAATACTTAAGTATTTTAACTCAGAAATATAAAAAATTTGTGCCAATAAAATAGTCATAGATATGCCAAAAGAATCTATAAGGATTCAAATAAGGATTTCCACTCCAGGGGAAAAATTTAAGCAAGTCAAATATCCAAAATTAGGCCACATCCATATGCTGGGATACTAGGCAATCATTAAACTCATAATAAAGAATGTTTCATAATTTAAAACATTTTACAATATATTATGTTTTAAACATTACCAAAATTCTTGTAGTAGGATTTGAAACTTTTTTTTAAAGGTTTATTGCCACAGGAAAAAAAAAAAAAAACTAGAATTAAATACAGCGAAAATACCAAGTTATTACCTCCAACTAGAGACATTATAGGTAATTTTTATTTTCTTCTTACCTCTTAACCTATTCCCAGTTTTCTATAGCAATTATTCTATGTAATAAAATAAAATGCAATGAAAAGATCGATAACTACAAATATGATGCAAACACATTGAGGGATTTAAGTAGAGAGTACTCAAGAGAAAGTAGAAAAACACCTACAACAAGAAATGATCACCAGGAAAAAAAGAAGCAATTGGAGAAAGAAGTCATAAATCATCTCAGTCATCATCCATAGAATAAGTTGGTCCCGCTTCAGGGAAATCCAATAAATAAAATGTTTACATTCACAAGATAAATAAACTAGGGAACTAGATGGTAATTATATTTCAAAAGGTTTATTCCTTTACTAAAAAATTCATTTTAAAAGTGTCTTAAATTTACTCCTTTGTACTGAGGTTCTCAAGGCTGTTTGTCTATCAGAATCCCCACTAGAACATTTATAAAATGTGTGCCATCAGACTATACCCCTGATGATTCTGATTCAGTAGGTTACAGGTGAGACTCAGGAATTCTTTTTTTTTTTTTTTTTTTTTGTGTGAGATGGAGTCTTGCACTGTTGCCCGGGCTGGAGCGCAGTGGCACGAACTCGGCTCACTGCAAACTCCGCCTCCCAGGTTCACGTGATTCTTCTGCCTCTTCTGCCTCAGCCTCCAGAGTAGCTGGGATTACAGGCACCACACCCAGTTAATTTTTTCTATTTTCTATTTTAGTTTCACTGTGTTGGCCAGGCTGGTCTCAAACTCCTGACCTCATGATCCTCCCCCCTTGGCCGCCCAAAGTGCTGGGATTATAGGCGTGAGCCACCGTGCCCAGCCTCAGGAATTCTTAAAAAAAGGAAAAAAAAAAAAAACTACCCAACTAAACTGTTACAGATTTAAAAAGATGAAAGAGGTTTTTCAATATGTGAAGGCTTTGTTTTGATTGTTACTGAAACAAACTAACTATAAAAAATATTATCAGGTATGAGGATGGGATTGTGGTTATGTGGTAGTTTTTTAATCTGTGTCTTTTAAAGACAGATATTAAAATATTTATAGGTGAAATGTTAAGGTGACCGGGATTTACATTAACATAGTCCAACAAGAAAAAAGACTTGGCGTGTGGCTCACACCTGTAATCCCAACATTTTGGGAGGCTGAGGTGGGAGGATCACTTGAGCCCAGGAGTTTGAGGCTGCAGTGAGCTATGACTGCACCACTGCACTCCAGTCTGGGTGACAGAGTGAGACCCTCTCAAAACAGCAAAACAAAACAAAAAGAAAAAACAATACAAAACAAAATAAAAATGAAGTAAAAAAGAAAAACTGGAACAAACAGAAAACAAGAATAGAAAGAAAAAATATTCAAAATAAGTTCTTGGTGCAAGAGGACTTATTCATTATTTATTTCTCTTTACTTTGGGGGCATGTTTGAAATTTCTATAAAAACACAAGGAAAAAAAGCTTCTCGGTAGCTTGGGAACCAAGTGGTTTAAAGATACTCAGTTTTCAGTCTGCAAAACTGGACCTAAAACAACTTTTCAGGACCCTTCTCTTTTGTACAAAGTAAGAAATTTTTCATATTTGTAATTATCATTTTAAAAACATCAGTGAGTTAACGTTTATAAACATCAACTCACAGATCTTTAAAACAACAGTATCAAGCCCAAACATAAGGAAAACAGGTCCCACATTTAATAAGTACCCACTATTTGTCATTTATTACCTTATTCATTTCTGCCAAAAAACCCTGTAAGAGAGATAATTTCCAATATATAGAAGCCAAATCTACGGCCCCAAAAGATTAACTAACATGTCCAAATATGCTCACTAAAATAATGAAAATCTATTAACCTAGATGCTAAGGGTTTAACAGTAAGGAGACAGTTAAGCAAATTCTGACTCATCCATTTAATGGACAATATTTTAAATATAATGATTACAAAGAATACTAATTACACTAGGGCATGTTTAGATAAGAATTTAAGGTTAAAAGTCTATTCAGCATAATACATGCCCATATGGATATGTAAAAATTTCTAGGAAAAAACACATTTAAAATTTTAGAGTTTGCCTCCAGATAGTGGGCTGTGAGAATTTACATTTTTTTCCTGTAATTTTTGAATTTTTGGTAATGAACATCATTTACTTGTTTAATAAAAGAAAAGTGCTTAATTTTATATATTAAAAAAATAAATCCCAGCTACCCCCACCACCCCACTGAGCTGCCCAACTCCACACCTCTCGCCCTGTCCACTGTGTGACGCTGCCTCCAGAGGATGGGACAAACATCACATCATGGTCACACCATTTCCACTCAACAAACAAACAGCAGAATTCCCAGAGGAGAACGACACCAGGTAATTGCATCAAAACAACACTATTTGGACATAACACAGGATGGTTTCAAAACAGCATCTAGAATATTTTTTAATTATGCACTTTTGTTTCTTTTAAAAATTTTCCATTTTCATCTTCTCAAAACATTTATCCATCTCTAAACTTCAGCTTTCTAAGACCCAGTTTAAATCTTTTTGGAAAGAAGTGAACTGAGGATAAATAAACACCCTTAATAGAATTAAAAATATTCAAAATCAACCAATAACTCTTTGTAAGATACCTAATGTATATAAAGCGTTCTAGGAGAGAGGACGAGGGAAAAACCTTAAAAGTTTTTAATGGAATGTAAAAATTTTAAGTTAAAAAATGCAATATGAATTGAAATATAATTTTTTAACCTTGCTTAAAGCTCTGGAATAAAACTGGCTTGACTTCACTTGGTAGTAAAACCATGGGTGTATATTCATTTTAAAAATGTCTATACTTAGCTTGACTGTTTGAATTCCTTTCTGTTGCTTAATTTCCGAACAAAAGATATTACTGCTGGTTTTAAATGACTGAATCATCTGAGAAGGGTCTCTCTGACACCGCTGACAATGTAGTTCTAAAAACAGAAAATTATAGATTATCAGAGAAGGAAGTTTAGATGTATCAGCTTAGGGTCTGAAGCATGTCTTGTGAGGCCACCCAAAAAGACAGCTTTCCTCCTCATAGTCCCCAACCCTGGGCTCTAATCTCCAGCCCACAAACAGATGCATTCCTCTAATTCCAAGAGGGGGCAGGGCCAGGCATCACCGGCAGAAGTTTCTGGTCACTGTAGCAGGAGTGTAGATGTTGCTGCTGAGGAAGCTGCAGAGCGGCCCTGAAGGTGGCAGGACTGTAAGCCCTTCCTGCAATGGGCGCCTGAGCACCAGCGGCTTTCAGGACCTCTCTCTCCCTTCACTTCTTTCCTCACCTTCTCAGAAACTGTCATCCTTTTGCCCATGTCCTCTTCTCAAGTCCTAACCCTTATCACTAATTTTGTTCTTGTTCCCTCACTTTTTAAAATCTCTCATCTTGTTTTTTCCCTACTCTAATCTCTACTCATTTAAACATTTGCATTCCTTAGTTTTCTTGTTAGTTTGGATGTCGGTTTAGGCTAGTTTTTTTCTTGTTTGTTTACTTGTGGGTAGGAGATAGTAACAGTTAATGCTATTTACTACACATCAGTCACTCCATTGCATTATCCGACTTTTTCTGCTACTATCACGTGAACACCGTCACCCCCATCTTTCAACTCCAAGCTCCTACACAGGTGTGGTCTTCTTTGTTTTCTGTTTGTTTCCTCCAATTTTGAGCACAACTTCAGTGCTGTTTGTGGAAGGATGCATGAGAGCCAAGATACTTAGCTCCCGGATCTAGCAAGATGCATTCATTTGTCTCAAAACCTAAGACACTCCTCTTTGTTCCAACAGAAGGTCATATACCTGTGCCTGTGCGTGATGTTACAGCAATCACCATCAGAAAAGGAAAGAAAGGAAAAAAATTCTAGGGCAGAAAATTGCTGCCTTAGACTCCTCTTCCCGCCCCAGCACCATTCTGCCCCTACTTGTTTCCTCTCTACTTCTTGTCCATCTACTTAGAATGCTACCAAATGTAAGACATTACAACACTAAAGTGCCCTAAAAGTGCTGTGCGCCCTGACTGACAGCTCATGTGTAAGCTAGTCTGTGTTTTGGTCATTGAAATTCACAGGGGTTCAGGGATGTCCTTTAGGGGTTCAGGGATGTCCCTAGATGTGTCATCATCTTTATCAGTCCAAATGAAGGGGACAGCGTGGATGGTGGTGAAACTCGCAAAACCTAGTTTTACCTTACTTGTTGAGTCAAACGCATGTTCTCTTCATCTGCAACCTGCCCTCCTTAAGTTTTCCTCCTAAAGATTATATTGTAGTTTCCCATTTGCATCTCAAATCTCAACTCTCTACCTAGTTTTCAAGAAGTTCACTGATGCGACTCCAATTTATCAGACTTATTTCTTAATATCAGCCTATTGAGAGACAGCCACACTCCAAGTCAACCTTCTAAACAAAATGACTTGCTTATTCCTCCTCTGGGCTTTTGCATTTGCCATTGGTCCCATCTTGAATTCCATCTCTCTTTATTATTACTATTCTACATACACTAATCCTGAAAAACCTGACTGCAAACTAACATCCAGAGGAGGCCTGCGTTAACTCACCTCCCCAATTGGCTCTTCATTCACCTCCTCAGTTATCCCTCTGGATTTTCACAATCAGGTGCCCAGGTTCACTTAAATATGTTCCTCAGGTACCCCCCTTAGACTGTAAGCTCCATCTAGTCATGGACTGTGTCTTTCTAAGACAACACTATCCCCAGACAACCCTGTAAAGTGCCTGGCACATAGAGAAGCTTATCAAACATATGTTGAATAACTGAATGAATGGTTCACCCCTATCATATTGTAAGCTCCTCCAAAATCGGAACTGTGCCCATTAGCACTTTACATAATCCACAATTTCTGGTCCTGCTCTTGGTATGATAGTCACTGCACACGCAAAGCAAATGAGCAAATGCTGTTTAGGACTTCACATTCTTCCCAATGTGACACAATCCATGGTTGCTCCTTGCTCTGGCAACTTCAGCAAGATTAAATAGAACTTTTATCTTTAGAGTTCTTATACCAGCAGGACGAATCTGAGGAAAATCCATTAGTGACTCTAACCAAACAGGAAAGGTGATGGGGACACCAAAAAGAAACCCATCTTCCCTGTTGCTTATCCAGTCCTTTCTCATGTGTCCCCATTTCTAAACTTTTCAGACACAAACTTGCTGTGATCCAGTCAAGATTATGAAAATTTCCATCATGCCAGGCCACCAAAGAATTTTCAGAAATAGAAGCCACTGCCTTGGCCAGAGGACAAAAATGCCAAAAACCAAAGGTACCTCAAATGACTGACTGCCTTCCAGGGCAGGCCAATCCAAATTGTGACTACTTTAGCCATAAGCTCCCTAGCAGAGATAACCCGGGTACGGGTATGTTTACTGCCTTTCCCCCAGGCCCCACCCCTCCTTACTAGGAGCTCTAAAACTTTAAAATTACATAACCCTAGAGTTACTCTGGACTTGGGTCCAAATTTAAATGAACTGTTGGATTGCCGGACAGCCCTGGAGGACCCCTGGGAAAAGTCATCAGAAAGCTTAAAGCTCTTTGGGGGCTCCAGAGCTCCCTGGCAGGGACCAGTTATGTGCATAAAAGCAGGAGGCAAGACAAAATCTCACAATAGAACTTAGTGGCTGGAGAGCCAGCTTATTAGGGTACAAAACACAGGAATTTTCCAGCTACAGAGAAGTGAAGTAAATTAGGGAGAACAAGGAAATTACTGGCTGGGAGACAGAGTTATTATGGAAAGCTGATTTCACTGTCCAAAAATTTAGCCTGCACTTTTTCTTGAAATTATCCAAATATTTCAGCAATTATCTATTTATATGGTTGTTTTCTGGGCATTTCCTTACTATTTCTTCCCAGTCTATTATGTAGTGTTAAAATTATTTGCTTTTGAAGTCATTTTTTTCACTTCCATCACCACTTACAAAGCCTAGCCTGACCGTCCCTCTAGGTCCCAACAGGTCTGGACTAGGAAAAGGTTTTCAACTGGCTTAAAGCAAAATGCCCTGTAACAGAAAAAAAAATTTTTTTTCACTTGTGCTACATAATTGAGTTTGATTTCCATACATATCCCCTCCAATAACCACTCTATACCGGTATCCAAATGTCTTCTTAAAAGATATGACAGTTTCCTCTGATAACTCTGAATCTGGAATACAAAATCTGCAATGATAGGAAACCACTTTCTTAGTTTGAAACTAGTTTAATATTACCTTGGTGATGCCCATTTTGCAAACCAGCTCCTCTCTGTTTTGTACATTTTAGAATGCAAAGCTCCTAATAATTAGTGCATGAGTCATTCACATGGAGGTGACTTATAATTCAAATTGAATTAACTGTAAATGCAAGCAATTTGAAAAAAATTAAGGCCTTATGTTCAGTGTTGTCACTACATTTGTTAGGGATTTCATCACTGTGTGGAGGCGTTTAGTTCCAGGCTAACATTTGGACAGATGGAAAGCTCCCCTGGAGCATGTGGGTCAAAAGAGCCAGCTCCACCCGACCTTCAGAGGAACTGAGCAAGCAGCTTCCGGGATCCACAGCTTCCCTATGTCACTCACACCAGGCAGCACGAGCACTCCCTGCATTTGAGAGGGCACAGCAACAAAACAGCCGGCCAGTTGTGATGAAATCTCTTGTAAATTAAAAAGTGATCAACAAAAATGATCACTGTTATTCCCAGTATTATTGTCGTTAGTATAGAGGGAGTTCCTCTGTGTCTTTTCCTGCAGGTATTTTGGCAAGCATGATACAATATGCTCAGGATAACAAATGATTAGTAATATTTTCAAAATGAGGAGAGAGGGATCAGGGGAAGGAGGAGAGAAGAAAGAAAGGGAGGAAGGGAAGAGAAGAGGGAGGAGGGAAGAACCAACACAAATGTTGAGCAATTGGATTCAATCATATTAAGAGTATGGAGTCAATAGAAATTATGTTCACAAAGATTTTCAATATGGGGAAATCTTATCATGGTTTTATGATGAGGACAAGCAGCATGCTTTCATATATGAATTTAAAGGAAATACTAACTGCAATAAGAATTACACCAAATTTGTTTTTCTCATTTTTCTTTTCTTTTTAAAATATTTTTCTGCACTTTCAAAACGCATTTTATAAATATTTTCAGCCCTTGTAATGATAAACCATAATTAAAGTGATGAAAAATACTGCAAAAATTATGGGAACAGTGTGTGTGTGTGAACATGTGCCCATGTGTATCTGCACCCATGTGTGGCTAGCATGGCTCACTATGAGCAGAGGAGGTAAAACAGATTTTCAGTACAACATTTAGGTGTATCAGATTAGGCATCCTTTTCCTTGGAGAAGGATTCTGGTATAGGCCTCAGTTGGGACATACAAAGGCCCCATGGTTCACAGATCCAACACATTTAGGAGTGGCAGTATCACTCCAACGTCACTACACTACTGAGTCACAGCAACCATGAAGGCAAAAGTAAGGCTCTTCCCTTTATTGTCAGGGGAGGGGAATGAGACGAGGCATCCACAACTACACCTACTACATGGTAATCAGCCCACATTTGACTGCAGATCTGATTCACACAGGTTTATAGAACTACAGATGTCTTAGACCTCCTCTAGTCAAAGCTCTGCATACCGTTACTCAAGCAGACGTCAAACAGTCTTGTGGATGTAAACAACAGCTATGCACTTGCAACTCCTAATTTATTTCTCCAGCCGCGTCCTATCCTCTGAGTGCCTCCTACCAACATCCACCCATGTTCCACTACAGACTGTTTTCCACCAAGCACCCAGAGTGGTCCTTTGAAAACATAAGTCAGCTCATGCTACTACTGCCCCTCAAAATCTATTTCACTTGAAATAAAATGAAGTCTTTCCCACAGTCTAATTTATCTGACCCCAACTACCATGACCTTATTTCCCAGCATGCTCCTCTGAAAACGCTGGGCTTTCAGCACCCTGGCCTCCCCAGTCACAAGGGTCATTCATTTTTCTATCAGGTATCTGTCCTCAACTGTCATTTTAATCTTAAACCTGAATGGTCAAATTTAGCATACAAAAAATGCAGAACACCCAGTCAATGTTGAATTCTATATTTAAAAAAATAAATGTTTTAGTATAACTATTTCCCAAATAAGCTTACCAAACTGACTGAGGCTACAAGTAATATCAGGAGAGAAAGCAAAACCTCAACAAGTCTCAAAGGGTTGCTGGAAGGAAAGTGAATGTGGAAAGGGTCATGAAGACCTGGGATTGGCCTGAAAGGAATTCTTGAGAGATGTGACTCTAAAATAGTAAAAGAGATGGGTTGACCAGAATAAGAAGAGAGTCTTCTGGGTAAATAAATAGCACAGCAAAATCACAGCAGTGAGAATTAGCAAGACATTGGTAAACAAACAGAAGTGCTTCTATTAGTTGGCATGAAGGAGCTGACAGAGGAAGCAGACCTGGGCTTGGAAAGACAGTGGAGTCCCACCAACGAGCGGCTGACCCTCTCCCAGGGGCATCTTTCCGTCAGACCTTTGACTTCGTGAATTAGCCATCTATGTTCTCCAGGTCAAACTCTCCCTCCTTCCCTAATC
Organism: Piliocolobus tephrosceles; assembly: GCF_002776525.5. Classification (NCBI taxonomy): domain Eukaryota; kingdom Metazoa; phylum Chordata; class Mammalia; order Primates; family Cercopithecidae; genus Piliocolobus; species Piliocolobus tephrosceles. The sequence continues at coordinate 166,764,291 of NC_045437.1, forward strand.
TTTCTAGCGGGAAGTCACCTCTGCCTCCTCTGTGCACCCCAAAAGCACTTTTTGCACACTGCTTCCAACTGGAGTTACTCATGATCCTCTACTATTTTACCATCTTTGAAGGCCAGAGTTGGTCTTTTTCATCCTTGTGACCTGTACAATGCTTCATGCATGGTAGGTTCTCCATAAATGTGTTTCTCTGAATGCTGAGCTTAAACATTCTAGGATAATCATTGTGAAGCCCATGGCCTTGGAACACAAGGTAGGCTAACCACGTCAAGGGCCTGAGGGGCCATGGGGTCTCTGTGAAGCTGTAACTGCTCTGTGTTTGAAAAACCAGTGCAGTGTCCACCTAGAAGAGAAAGGTCACCTTCAGGTCCAGAGGCCAGGGTCAGTTGAATAAAGAGGCCTGTGGCAGAGGCTGAGGCCCCATAATTTAATGGGAGTACAGGCCAGATAGTGAGAAGGGGCACAAAGCAAAGAGCAGACTGGTGAAGAGCAAGAACGCTGCAGTCCACAACACCTACTTTTACTGCACAAGCCTTGGGCAAGTTACTTACTTGCCTTCATCTAAAGAGGCTCTTCATCTGAAAAATGAGTATAGCAGTCTTTACCTTATTGTTTCATTGTGAGAATAAATTAAAATAACCCCTGTAAAGCTCTTAGCAGAGTGCCTGGCAGATAGTCTCAGCTTAAGTATGTTAGCTCTCATTATTGCAATCAGATAAAAAGTATTTATTAAATGCTCTATGTATGTTAGGCATTCTTAACTGCTGGGAATACAAACATTTAAAAAAAGTTTTTACTGGCCAGGCGCGGTGGCTCAAGCCTGTAATCCCAGCACTTTGGGAGGCCGAGACAGGCGGATCACGAGGTCAGGAGATCAAGATCATCTTGGCTAACACGGTGAAACCCTGTCTCTACTAAAAAAAATACAAAAAACTAGCTGGGCATGGTGGCGGGCGCCTGTAGTCCCAGCTACTCGGGAGGCTGAGGCAGGAGAATGGCGTAAACTCGAGAGGCGGAGCTTGCAGTGAGCCCAGATCGCGCCACTGCACTCCAGCCTAGGTGACAGAGCGAGACGCCTTCTCAAAAAAAAAAAAAAAACAAAGCTTTTACTTCGTAATAAATGACATTGAGTTTGTCAAAATCCATAGACTGTACAACACAGAGTGAACCATAATGTAAACGCTGGAATTTACTTCATAGTAATGCGTCAGTATTGGTTCAGTCATGTAACGACTAACCACACTAATGGAACATGTGATTAAAAGAAAAACAACTAGTGAAGAAGGGATATGAGAACTTTCTGCACTAACGTCTTCAATTTTTATGTTAATTCAGAAGTGTACAACATAATGTCTGTTAATATTTTAAAACCTGGCAACACTGTTTCAGGAAAAGATCCATTTTAGCTAATGTTTAACAATCAGCTAAATGTCTAAACATTAGATTGAGATGTTGTTTACTATAAAAGTGAACCAAATTTTAAATTGTCAGGCTATAGTTGTGGCACTAATGACTGACTTCATAAATATAAATTTGCACACATGAAATAAAAGAAGAATGCAGCATAGCAAAAAAAAAAAAAAAAAAGGCCATTAGAGTAACTCTAAAATGTTGGGCTCATAGGTTAAAAAGGACTAAGAGAGCATCATAAGTTAAGGATAAAGATTAGGAGAGATGTGGGTGCTAGCAGTTAGTGAACTCAATTTGAAACAATGTCAGGATTTTCAAATGGAGATGTTCACAGACAACTAAGGACATAAGATTTAAGAGAGATTAGTGCAGGATACTGAATCTGAGAGCATCGCTTTTGGGAAGCAACTGAAACAAGAACAGGTGAGCTCTCTGGGTGTGAGAAAGTAAGAAGGCAAAACAGGCTACGTGCTCGAATGACTTCCATCAATGGCAGCAACAGGAAGCCGAGGAGGGGAAAAGATCAGCAAATTAGCAGACAAAGTTGGCATATGGAACATTTACAGACTGCAAATAACAAATGTCATGCAATGAACATATGGGTTCTCCATATGATATAGGACTGCACTGAAGGGGCTGGCAGGAGTAGTGGAAAGGACAGTGTTGCTGGATGCAGCACTGCTAAGAGCTTAGGGACTTAAGGTGTGCTGCAGGTGGTCACACAGCTCAGACCCAGTGAGAACTGGAACCCAGGCCCTTTGTACTCTGCCAAACACCTTCCAGTGGGCCACCTCCTTCGGAAGCACACCTTGATTACTTAGGAGCTAATTACACACAGCAGTTTACACACACTGTTTTCTGCCGTTTTGGCTGCCTCCTTATGCTTAGCCAGGCAGAGTTCTGAAATACAGAAAGATGGAAGTCATGAAAGTTCATTTTGCTGTCTGTTAGTAGTTCTTTAATATGTATATCTATTATCTACCTATATCTGGGGAGGGGGAGAGGTGATAAGGGAAGAGATTGGAAATGTCCACAGGAGATTAGCCAAGATGTAGCAGGGAAGAAGGCAAGGTAGAGACTGGAATTAACACAGGATTATTAATAGAACTAGAGCAACTGTGGACCTGAAGCAGAAGAGAGGCCAGGTTAGCTCAAGAGTAACAAAGACAAGGGAAGAAGCAGGAAGGGAGGCAAACAACCGCAAGGGGCAAGGAAGACAAAGGAGGAAACTGGCATTTTGTTTCTTAAGGACAGTTTCAGGATTGCCTGGGACATTTGTTAACAAAGTAGATTCCTGACCCCCAATCCAGGACCCCTGAGTCCGAATCATTTAGGGCAGGTCCCCAGATAGCACTACACTTGACTCCCTGCTAGAGGCTGAGACTACTGAGCTGTAGGAAAGTCATTGAAAACGTAGATTTTTTTTAATTATGGCAAAACAAATATACCTAACACAAAACTTACCATTGTAACCATTTTTAAATGTACAGTTTAGCACTGTTAAGTCTATTCACATTGTTATGCAACCAATCTCCAGAACCTTTTATCTTGCAAATCTGAAACCCCACCCATAATATATATATATATATAATTATTACTGTTAATTTGATGAATAGCTTTGCTGAAGTTCAGCCAGCTATCCAAGTTTCAGAGCTGATATGCAGATAATGGGGCACAGATATTACTGTGGGAATCTAGGATTATGGATCAGGGACTAAGCTGGATTGGTTGTGACATATTTTGAATATCGCCCCTGCTTAGGTTGCCATAAAAGTAAAAGCCGCCAGACGTGGTGGCTCATGCCTGTAATCCCAACACTTTGTGAGGCCAAGGCAGGCAAATCACTGAGGTCAGGAGTTCAAGACCAGCCTGACCAACATGGAGAAACCCCGTCTCTACTAAAAATACAAAATAAGCTGGAGCTAGTGGCGCATGCCTGTAATCCCAGCTACTTAGAAGGCTGAGGCAGGAGAATTGCTTGAACCCGGGAGGCAGAGGTTGCGGTGAGCCAAGACTGTGCCATTGCACTCCAACCTGGGCAACAAGAGTGAAACTCTGTCTCAAAAAAAAAAAAGGTAGGCCGGGCACAGTGGCTCACGCCTGTAATCCCACACTTTGAGAGGTTGAGGTGGGTGGATCACTAGAGGTCAGGAGTTCGAAACCACCCTGGCCCACATGGTGAAACCCCATCTCTACTAAATATACAAAAATTAACCAGATGTGGTGGCGGACACCTGTAATCCCAGCTACTCGGGAGGTTGAGGAAGGAGAATCACTTGAACCCCGGAGGCGGAGGTTGCAGTGAGCCAGGATTGTGCTACTGCACTCCAGCCTGGGTGAAACAGTGAGACTCCATCTCAAAAAAAAAAAAAAAAAAGTAAAAACTCCAGGGACTACAATAGAAATAATTAATATGAAATAAATATATATTAGGGAAAATATTAATTTTAGTCAAAATTGTTGTTCTTTATGACATGTTTTGGCATTTATGTTTATTATTTGCATCTAAAATTTCTAACTGCAGAGTGTCACTTGAAATTCTTGCTTTTCACAGGGTCAACAGTGACACATATTCAGAATTTGCATGATATACTATTATATCTATATTCACAGGTACATATATGGCTGCACACACATTTTTACAGACGGTGCCAAATATGCCACTATGTTGATTTGTTGTCATTTAATATTTATGGACAGGTCACAATACGCTGGACACTGAGATGATCTTCTATTCAGAATTCAATCTCCAGTGTCAAACCTACCGAACGAAATTGCTCCTGATTTGAGGTTCGTGGTCAAAAAACCTTCACATGTTAGGGCTTCCTTATGATTTTTCCGGATGTTACTAAGTAATTCTCACATTTTCATTTTGCAAGTCGGTTCTTTGTTGTGAGGATTTTCAGTTAGCATTTTGCTTACTGAAATCATGTACATTTAGGAAATATAAATGTGCCAACATTTGTAGCCATCCTTGTTGCCCTCCATTAAAAACACAGTTTTAAAAATGAGAGCCATCCAGTGGTGTTTTTTAACATCCATGTTGCATGGTATCCCTTTAGTACATAATTGTTTCTTATTTGTAAGCCTTGCTAAGTAAATTTATATTGAAATATTACTTAAACTTGATTTTTTAGTAATTAAATCCATATGATGTATCGTGGTCTACCATTAATACATACAATCTTTTGTTTTATCAAATAAATAATGATACTCTTTATATCTATGTGCAGAGTCCACGAAAGACAAAACTTACCATTAAAATCGAACTGAAAAATGGGCGAAAATCTCAATTGTTACACAAAAGTCATCAATATTTTCTCTGTAATTTACATAGCCATCAATGTTACTCTCCTTCACATATGGGGAAAAAAGAGGTATGAAGAAATTAAGTTGTTTCACTAATGTCTCACCATAACTAGATAAATTAATGTCTCCCTACTTTAAAAAGCATTTCAAAGAGACTTGATCCTTTCTTTGTTAACACCTTCATGTATAAATAGGAAACAGAAATTTTCTCCTTCCTTTCCTGAGGAACATTATAATCTCCTCATAGACCCCAGAAAGGCTTTGTTTTTATTAAAGACACGTGCTATAAAATACATGAAAATATTGGCAGAAGTGTTTTTATAATATCAGAAGGGTCTGCAGGCTGTTAATAAAATTTCCCGCCAGGAGAATACCGAGTGGAGAAGATAACACTAGACAAAATGAAAATCTATTCATGGGTGAGCCAAATTTAAACATTTGCTGAAACCCTGTGAAAACAGTGCCATTGGTTGTGATTTCCAAGATGTTTTGCAGTATCAAAGAGATAGTGCAAGTACCTTTTACCAAAACTGCGACTCAATGAAATAAATCTATATTATAGTATATAATCATGTCTCAAAAGCCCACTACGAAAACCATCAACAATGGTTACCACTGCTTTATACCCTTATATAGTTCGAACTTCTAATGAGCACATTAATTATTTGTAATATAAAAATTAATTTCCACTATTTTTAAGCTTAATTTTGAGATTTTCCACTTTGTGGATTATCTGGGTCAAATTTTATACTGCAATTAATTGCAATAAATTGAAATTAAGTGCTTTCCTTAGTAGCCCAATATTTTTCAGGACTCTCACTCCCAGAAACTATTTGTGTATTTTTATATCATAAATAAATTTTAATATTAGTTTGGGACAAACACAACAGGTTCCAAAAGCATTGTATTCTAACCTTGAATTTGTTAAGGAGCTAGCTACTGCTTTGAAGTTTACATGGATATCTCATAATTTAATTTAACTACGCATTGATATCTCATAATTTAATACTGTTCTTTTGTGATAAACATTAATATTCCCAGCTAACAATATTTAGCTCTTGGTGCTTTACAAGACACTGAAAACATGACTTGATTACATTTAATTTGATTTCAATTAAAAAGCACGTAAGAAGTTTCTACTGAATTAGATTACACTGGATGTTTCTATAGAAGACACTTCATTATCTGAGGCAGCTTTAATTTAAAATGACTACAGAGAGTGAAAAATACTGTTCATTTTAATAAAATGGGCCAAATTCCATATCATTATTTCACAATTGCATGCTGTAGATTTTGGTTTATTAAATAAATGTACAGAGGCACTGGGAAAAGCATGTTATACTGAGTGCCTCATCACAGTTCACCCAAGTCAGAGCTAACCACGCAGCTTTTAAGTCTTAACAGAAACCAGAAATGCTGTGAAAAAAAATAATTAAAAATGAGGAGATGATATCAAGACACTGAGTGAAAATATTAGGTTTTTACTAAATTTCTAAGTAGTCAGTTTTACAACTAACTAAAAATGAAAATGAACTTCTGACTTAGGCAACATTAGCAAATAAAGACAAGGTGCCACCAAACCACTGAACTTCCTGAAATACATTTCCCCTTTTAAACAAAGAACTACCTTAAGATCAAATTACTATGTATTCACAAACAGGACAAAAATCAGAACAAAAATTGTTTGTATTCCCAACACCGTGTTAAACAATTTTCTAAAGAGTTATTATTTTACAAGTCCCAGTTTGTGTTAAAGTTTTAAAGGGAGAAAAGGATGATTGAAAACAAAAGGATGATTAAAAACAAATGTCTCAAAGTCAGTTATTTTGTACCAAGCATAAACCACATGGCTAGCTTTCATTGGAAAGAACCCTGCAGATACATGTGGCATGTCCATTTCTGACATTTCAGGAATAAAAGCAACTCTGTGGATTGTGGTTAGTGATTAAGCACCAAGTGAACTTGATGTGTGTATGTTCTTGTATAGGAAAACCTGCAGCATTTTGAGCATTTCACACTTGTAACAATGTATTAGGCCTTCTAGAATTAATTGACCTAAAATCCAGTGATTCCACAATATATCTGTTGGATAATTAGAACTCTAAGGACCAACAAATAAAACACATTATTGAACTTTAGATCTTCAATCAAACAAATATTTACAGCTCCAATTTACAAAAATTATTTCTTTTTAAATTGGCATCATATCAAACTCTGTGCTACTGATTTGAAGCATATAAGTATGATAAAAACCCTCCCCTAAAATTACCATTCAAGTCCAAAAACAATGATGTAACCTTTAAAACAATCTGCACCTGCTCTCACAGCCTAGGTGGGTCTCCTCTGAAGACAAATGAAATTTCATAATTCTAAGATTCCTTGAAAAGTCCATCTGACCTTGAGACCAAGAACAGCAGGGTGGGGGGAATAGTAACCTGGTTTGGTAACCAGCAGCTATAGATATCAGAGAATGTGCTTGTTGTCAATGATCATTGCTGAAATCTGTCTATACCACACTGGAACAATCAATTTTGTAAATGATTGCAATAATCAAGGAAATTGCCTAATTTATAAATCCTTGCATACAGCATTTTAATGGATTCCCCTATTTTAATGCTGATGCCTTCAAAGCTAAATGAATTGTTGTCCAGGCTGTCATTACACAAAATGATAAAAACATTCCGTCTGGTGGGGAGACCACATCTCATGGGTATTCAGACCCTCAACCCATAATCACTCATTAGTGACTTCCATGAAAGTTTTGCACCGCTGAGCCTTTGGAAGAGCAAAAGAGCAAGCTTATTTGTGTCTGCATCTTTGTGGAAATCCCTGTTAGAGTTTTGGAATTTGAACAAATTACCTGTCATTGAATTGTAATGCACTGGATGTGTCCCCCAGTTCTGACAGCCTCATACTGTAATAGTTTTCCTCTCTCTCTCCTTTTTATCTAATGCTGTGCCATTTTGTACCACCAAGCATCAGAGTCAGCAGGCCCAGAAACACTGAACTCCCAGATCATGCATCACATCAGCATGGATGATGCTGGATGCGCTGAAGCAAATGTGTGATGTCCCAACCCTTATGCTCCCACTAACCGGTAAATCTATGCAGTCTACCTGGAAATCCAGGCTGCACACTTAGCTCTATCCCTAAGCCCGCCACACATAGATTGCTCTTCTCAGTTAAACCTTGGTGAATTGATTCCAGCCAATAGTGTGCTGTCAGTACTTTACTTACTGCTCAATCTCACTAACCTGACATTTATGGTGCACTGATTGGCCTCTGTCAGTGGTGCTGGTTGTAAATTCACTTTGAAAAGCTTTGTGTTAACAGCCTTCAACCAGGCTCCAAGAAGAGTACGAACAGGCAGCCTGACAATTGCTCGACCTCCTGCCCTTATTACAGTGAGTAAATCAGGGTTTGAGCCATTAGGCTGGAGCCTGGGGCCTACACAAAAAGGATTGACATGACGAAAGGTCAACCTCTGTCACACATGTGTAACAATTTGGATAATGGAATTCTGTAACCTATCTGAGTGAGGTGGCAAATGCTTACAAGGAAAAGTATATATTCTGCTCTGGCTTCTCTGGCTTTTATGCTAAGTACTTATACCGAAGTCTGTATTTCTTGTGTAAATATACAAGGAATGTCTGAACTAATGAAATCTTGGGGTATATATGGTCCTAAAAAAGAATGAAAGAAAAAGAACGAAGCAGGCAGGCTCATAGTTGTTCTACACATAGGGTTCTTTAGCATAGCAAATGGTTTTTCCCATACTACCAGTGTATTAAATCCACCTTCTGAGACAAGAGGACTTTGATATTGTAGGCATAACCCCCAGCTGAGTAATAGGTAGTTTTTCATATTTGATCACAACAATTCTTAATCCATATTATACTACAACTGTAAGTGATTTCTGGGTAACACAATAGATATTCTCAAATTAAAATTGCTTTAAATTACACAGTGAAATAAGAAGGTTCCCCTGCAGGCTTCTTGAGACCAGTGTTATCGTATGACATTTCCATCAGATCACTTGCTGCCAGGCAGTTACTGGGGAGGGCAGGTTTCATTTACCCACTAACCTCTGAGATTCTTTCTCTTTTTATACCTTACTTTTAAGTCAGTGTGGAAAAAGAAAAAAAAAATTACATGGTGTAAGAAAATATGCAGTTATGGACCAGTAAATATTTGTGAATTATTTTCTTCATATTGACAAAATGCTATTGATAAAAGATGCAATTTGTAAAAAATAGATAAACTCAACTAATGAGAAAAATAGTCCTGTGGATACAGAACTCATCAGTCTTTATAAACTATTTGTAGCTAAAGCACTGTAGTGTCACATGCATGTTGGGATTAAACCTCACTGATGTGAGAATGTTCAAATGGCTGTTATAATTTTTTAAAGTAGAATTATTTTTGGACTTAGAAAACCAAGGGTGGCACTGTGCAGCATGATACATAAACCAAAAGGACCAGAACTTTAAATGGACATTTTCAAAGCAACTTAAAGTACTAAGTTTTGACTTTTAACACAATGCTGGAAACCATTCCAAGAGGCGGCAGATGGTTTTACAGTTTATGTAAAACTACAAAATGCTCACACTCTATCAAATGGGCACCACTATAAAAGACATCTTCAAATCAAATGAGGCAAAGCCAGAGAGATACACCAGCTGTTACTCTGCATAATTTAAAACATAATAGTAGCATTGCTATGGTTTATTTTTAAGGAGAAATTATTTGAATTTCACAAATTTGACCTATTCAAAACAAAACTGGCAGGCAGACTACTATATTAAATGATAAATTGCTGAAAAACATGATTTTTACTTCAATATAATTGCGACAACTACATAATTCTATCCCCTAGTGTTTTGGTGAATCACGCCAAAATGAGCCAAAGTCTATAAAACAGAATATGGAATATATAATTACAATACTATCACTGGGACAACTTTTAAATGATTCTAATTTAGTTGAAAATGATTAATTTAAAATAATTTTTTCAACATCTAAATACATATAAGTGGGTACAGTAGTGTAAATATGAAATTGAGTCATTTATAGAAACATACATATATTTAAAATATGAAATGAATTCATTTTCTTCTAGAACCAACTACCTATGATGGTTTTGAAAAATAAACATTTAGCAATATGTAATATATTTTTAATATTGGTTTTCATTAATATATCTTGACTTAAGCTAAACAGTAATGATGAAAAATAGACCATTTGCTTAACAGCAAAACTCTTATTAAATCAAAAATATTATGGCACAAAACAAATCACAGAAAGGCTCACATTATGTTATCCCCCTTGATTTTCTAAAGAAAAATAATGAAGGTTTTCACATAGTGCAAATGAAAACGAGACACTCAAAATTTACTCAGGCAAAGAGAAGACAGGTTCTGTAAAATTAAAGCCCTTTCTAGTATCTTAACTGTAATACTAACAAGTCACTACATTATTTCAATTAGCAGGATAATTTTTCTAGGGTGAAAATAAGTGCAATTTATTTTGTCACTCTTGCTAAAATGTCTTGTCAAGTCAGACAAAATAAATTGCACATAGCAAATGAAAACGAGACACTCAAAATTTACTCAGGCAAAGAGAAGACAGGTTCTGTAAAATTAAAGCCCTTTCTAGTATTTTAAACTTCCGTATTTTATTCCAGTAGAATTTTAAGTATACACTGGGTACATTCCTCAGGTCCAGTCATATTAAATTCTGATGTTAAGCAGAAAGAGGAAACCATGTGCAACTAGATTAATTTATCTCAAGGGAAAGGGGGCACATTAATAATTGAGATAATGTTTTCATAAATGTTGGAATCAAATGTGCCTTTTCACTTCTTTATTGAAAAACACATTAGGATAAAATTATCTCATTCTCATCAATAAGACCTAATTGCTGAGAAAGATTGTTTTCTTTGGAAAATATTGAGAAAGATTTTATTTCATATTAAGTCCAAATAGCTAGAAATGTATCATGCATCCAAGTCTTGGAATAAATATATATAACCAAGGCAAGTCATTGTCTGATGCATCCTGTAATGTTTTGTTTTAAAGTATCTGAATTTATTATTGCTTAAAAAACACATTAAAATTCTGATTCTAAAAGACACTGGCAAAAATAAATGACTAATAATTTGGCTTTTAGCTTATAATCTTTTTAAACTATAAAAAATAAAAAATTACCTTGGCTTATTGCAAAAAAAGAAAAAAAAAACTCTCTTGGAATTTCCCGTAAACAACCTGAAGAGTCAAAACATATTGAATGTAATGAAATGATATTTAACTTTCTTTAAATTGTTGTATTTTGAAGAACTATGATTATACACAAAGAAAATATTAACTGAAAAAAATGATTACATGCTTACAAAGCAAACAAGCTCTCCATGGCTGATGTATATTAAATAACAAAAAGTCATTTTTCTACAAAGAAAATAGAGCTTTTAATGATTAAATAAAAGGAGTAACTAAGGTGAATCTGATTGTTTCTGCAATAAGCCTTCATGTGTATAATAAAGTACAACCTTACTAAAAACAATGAACTGTAAACTGAAACAAAAATCCATCATCTACTTGGAAACAGTGACGGGAAAAGATTAGCAATCCATTTATTGTACTGAAATAAAGATAAGTAACCCTGGTAAGATCCATCAGGACCTGAGTATTGAACTTGAAATAAAAAGACATTTCTTCATTAGTAAATGACTTGAAAAAATGTGCAGAAGACTAATGATTACAGTTGCCTTTTAAAATAAAATAATCATGATTCAACTGTTTTTAATTTTTTTTTTTTGAGACGGAGTCTCGCTCTGTAGCCCGGGCTGGAGTGCAGTGGCCGGATCTCAGCTCACTGCAAGCTCCGCCTCCCGGGTTCACACCATTCTCCTGCCTCAGTCTCCCGAGTAGCTGGGACTACAGGCGCCCGCCACCTTGCCCGGCTAGTTTTTTGTATTTTTTAGTAGAGACGGGGTTTCACCATGTTAGCCAGGATGGTCTCGATCTCCTGACCTCGTGATCCACCCGCCTCGGCCTCCCAAAGTGCTGGGATTACAGGCTTGAGCCACCGTGCCCGGCCTGTTTTAATTTTTTAATACACTTTGTTGACTTGCTATTCTGGAAGACATCTAAAAGAATAAGTTTTTGAAATGGATAATTATTACATGAGTCATTGAACAATTATTGCCAAACATCTCCTATATACCTATAACGTATTCCACTTACTGATTCTAATATGAACAATATGATGATTTTTTAAATTTCAGAATAAAATTTAGAAAGAATTAAAGAAAAGAACTAAAATTTAAGGAACAATCTAACATTTGGAATATTGTATTACAGAAAGAACTAAAAGTTAAGGAACAATCTAACATTCGGAATATTGTATTATAAATGTTAACAATTCAGTCATGTTTCATAAAAATAAATTATAATGCTTAAAAATTTTAAACCCATACTCTATATCTTAAAAATCATTATGCTAATAAAAATCTGAAACCTATTTTATAAAGTAAGTATTTTATTTTACAAATGGACATTGGCACTAAGTTACCTGGCCCCAGTTAGTCGCATTTCATGTGATCTCCCAGGAGACTGACACATTTTGTATGGCTGAAGTCTTAATATCCCTTCAATTCCCAAATGTATCTTATTCTAACTGTTGCTACAGATAATAAAAAAATAGATTATGCCCTGAATTTAGGAGTTGGATCCTGTAGATCATCCAAGCATACACCCAGCAAGTCTTTTTTCTAACAGAGAACCAACTCTAAGAACCACCCCAGCACACTCAACTCACATGCCCTGAACAATAGATAAAATTCACTTTATATCTACTGAAGTACCAAGAAAAAGAAAAACACTGGCTAAATTCCCCACTCTCTTCACTACAACAAAATTTTAACTTCATCAAGAACAAGTAAAGGTAGAAAAGAGAGGTTCCATAGTTTTCAGTGTTAATATACATTATTACAGTCTATATGTTTAGTGGCCTCCTGCCAACGTCCCAATCATTCAAAGCCTTCTGGGGGGGAAAACCCACAATGAACTATGAGATTTTTTTTTCATGTTTATGTCTTTGTCCCCTGGCACTCTAAAAATAGGTAGGCATCAAAGTGCAATATAATAGTGTTCAGTTTTAACATATTCAGGTAGAGTAAATTTGTACTATTGAACAATTGCTGTATAATTTTCTTAGAAAAATATTGGCAGACCTTTAACTATATGATATTAGAGTTCCTAATAACACCACTGGAACATAAGAAGTACGTAAAAGTGTTTTATAAACTTTAAACCACATTGGAGGTTACAACTAATTAGTCAGAAACAAAAACCAAAATGTTTCCAAACCAGATGCTTTAAGCCGGGGCACTCCAGCAGATAACTATAGGGTAGATAGCTCATTAGCTTCCATGTCCTTATTTTGGGCTGCTGGGCTGTTGGCTCATACACTCAGCTCCTCCTCCATCAAAACAGGCTTTGCAGACACAGGCCTCAGGACCCATCCCCAGTAGTCACGGGAGGGTTCTGGACACCAGGTCTGTTTTTCACACTGTATCTCCATGGCCTAATACAATGCTGGTCAGAGTGGACACTCATCAAAACTTTGAGTGGATTAATAAGTCCCATGAGTTTTATTTAGTGAATATAAGGCAGCTCACAGTGAAAAAGATCATCTTGACAGGCCAGCAAGCCAAGTATGAGAAGCAATCTCTTGCAGAAATGACCCATTAATGGAGCCCAGGGGTTCATGTCAACTTGGCCCCTGGCATTTAAGAAACTTGATTTTCTAGCTATTCCCACTTTATTATACCACTTGCCCAGTTAGTCAGATTTACATATTGCTTGAGGGTATGACTTCTGGCATCTTGTATTACATAAGCAACTTTCCTTGGATGGAGGTGTCTAAGATTGGTAGGAGGATTACCTAATGATAAGCATCTATCTCTTCAGAAGTGAACCTCAATAATGCACCACGACGCTTTGGGAGAAACCTCAGGCTGACATTTTTCAGATAGGTTATTTTAAAATAATTGCTTCAGGTAAGATTGTGCCATTAAAGTATTATCCTCAACTGGGTTACACCAAAGTGCTCAGTGTTCCCACGTTCTGATTTTCCATCTTGATGAAGATTACATAATTTCTGTTCATCAGAGAAGCAGCAGAATTTGTGATTTCTGATTCCCAATATAATTTGCCTACTTTGGGTCCTTTGAAAGTTGTGAAACACGTGGTCTCTCACGTTCAACACTGACAAAATTGTTTTTATCTGAGAATAAAACAATTCTCAGATTGGGGCCAGTCTCTCCTTCCTCCCCTCTATGCTTCTGTTCTTTTCTGCTCACTACATAGAAACACACTGGAAGCGCTTGGAATGGGACATAAAGGTCACCCAGCTCAAACATTCTAATGCCCACCCTCCTCTATTCCATCTCCTCAGCCGGTTTCTCTTTTTCTCAAAGTTCAGACAGACCAACAGTCAAATCCATTCTAGCTGGAATGGAGGCAGGTTAAGGTGACTCTGTCTTCAGACACCTGTAGGCTCTGTTTCCCTGGCTATCGTGTCAGCCCCAGCTCTGTCAGCCTCCTTACTGCAGGTGCTTCAGACACCAGGCATCTACAGGACCAGAGAAATCTATTCTCCGCTACCCTCCGGGGGCCAAGGGAGGCTCTCTTCGCAGTTGCCATCGCCAAAGGCCAGGCTCCCTGCTGGCCGAGGCTCCTGCCGGGTGGCGAGGCACTGTGCAGAGGGCCACTTACCTCCCAGAGATGCTGCGTGTTCCTCACGGCGCCTGCCTGCACCTTCTCTGGGGGCAGAAGCACGCCTTGGAAAGGTCCAATCCAGGTGCCTTGCTGGATCCTCTGCGCCGCGCAGATGCCGTAGGCCAGGCCGGGCACTGTACTGGTGCAGAGGCACACCTCGCGAGGCAGGTCCCGCAGCCACTCCGGCAGCTCCGGCGGGGGTGCGGCGGCCGCAGCGCTGCTGGTGCCCACGAGCCGGCGCAGCGAGTGCAGTGGCCCGTGCATAGGGCACTCGCCGTTGCGGTTGTCCGCGCACATATCGCAACCTGCGGGAGACAAGAAGGAGGAAGGGAAGGGAGCGGGTCAATCCGGCCGCTCCGAGCGGACCATCTTTGAGTAAACTCCCGAGACAACAGCATCACCGCCCGCCTGGGTAAGCCACCTTCGAGGAAGGTGACGCCTTGGGGGCACCGAAGCAACTCAGAGGAGGAGGAGAAGAGAACCCGCGCCGCTCCCTTGGAATTCGCCGAGCCCAGATCTGCCTGGTACCGGGCCAGGACTCTAGGCTCCCCAAAAAGCCTTCGGATCTGGGTGCAGATAGCATGTCCGCTCTCCACGGAACCGATAGTTCCAGACTTCTCCTTCCCGTTTCAGTCTCTCTGCATCTCTCCCTCTGTCTCTGTCTCTCTTTGTCTCTCTCTTCCCCACTGTATCTCGTTCCTTCTGACCCTTTCGCCCATTCCTAAGGTTTCTATCCGGAGTTTCAGGATGTGTTTATCCTTGTATTGCGGGGAAAAAAAAAAAAAAAAGCCCGTCTCTTGCCCAATCTGCTATCTCGAAGAGATTCTATACTGGTCGTCTGGGTATTTAGCTTTCCTCTTTTTACAATTACACAGGAGACGATTTAAAATCACCGGACGAGGAGGGGGGAGTCTATCGCGGGTACCATTCACACTTCCTTCGACCCAGAGACTCGGAATCTTCCTCGACTGCCTCCCAAACGCCCACGGGACAGGGCAGAGCAGGCCTGCAGCCCAGCAGAGCAGGAGCCGCAGCCCCAGGACTCCAAGGGCGCGCCCGCACTGGGGTCCCTCAAGCGACCAGTCAGTTCTCCCCCAGGCACTGAAGCAGGGCGGGGACAGGTGGAGCAGGGTGGGAGACGGGGGTGCTGTTCTGGAGGGTTTGGTGTGCACGCTCTTCCAAGGCACCGGAAAGAAACGAATAGCAAATTTAACGGTCAGCGTAATTGTTAGAGAAGGCACCAACTCCTGCCCCGACGGCTGTTCTCCAGGCTAAACGCGATTCTGTCTGGCTATGCAATGGGTGAAGCTGTTGATGAAGCTCTCTCTGACATTCCCTAGAGCAGCCTGCGCGAGGGGGACCCCCACCCTCCGGGTCGGGCGGTAGTGGGCGCCCAGTATCCCTCCACTCGAACTGGGCGGGAAGGGGGCAGGCGGCCACGGGAAACAGAGCCTGTGGCGACTGCGCTGTCGGATCGCAGCGCCCTCCGGGTTATTAATGGGCCTGGAGGAGCCGCCGTGTCTGCGCCTCAGCGCTGAGGGCCTGCCCCGAGAAGGTGGCCGCGGCGCCCGCCGGCGCGACCCAGCCTCCTTGGCCCAGCTTCCCTGAGGAGCCACGGCGACCCCGCGCAAGTGTCAGGCCTATGGCACTGGGCCTGACACCTGGCGAGTCCCGCCTGGCGGACACGGTGAAAGCTGACCACCGGTGGATGTGCCAGCGCGGGGCGGCGGGTGGCCCTCGGGGCATCCAGGCACCTGCCGTAGGCCTTGGCCGCAGCCAGGCCTGGTGGATCACCCTGGATGTGCCCTATCTGCGCTGAAATGGCCGAAACGCCCGAGAAACTTGTGAGTCCGTATGGAACTTTTGTGTAAGGAACACCTAATCGCAACCCAGCATGGTAAGGGAACCCTCGATTTGCCATTTGCTTCACAGCAAAGGAGGGCTGACTATGTAAGCATCCTGTCTCACTGGAGAGGGCTCTAGCCAGCCAAGCCTTCCCTTCAGTCAGCAGCTACTCCTCCACCCCTCCCAAGAGAGCTGAAGAATTAGGGTGGCAAGCTTCTCGAAATGTCCCCAGACCTCTGAGGTGAAAAGCAACAACTTGTTTCCCAAAGTAGAGAAGTGCCCATGCTGCTGGGTCTCCCTCACACAAATGCCCTCTTCTGTCCCTCCTCTACCAGCAACACGAACGGTTGTTAAAATTCTTCCAGACTCTGCTTTTGACCCCAGGGCCTGGATGGAGTATTCTCACACTTATCCATATGTCAGCCCCTCTGAAACACACACACTTCACACACCCTCTCAAGCTTATTGATTGTGAAAATAAAAACTTCAAGACATTTTGGGAATTACATGAAAGACAATAAACACAATTACAGTGCACACTATGTGTCAGACACCTGTCTGGAACCAACAACCAGCATATTATCTAAGTATCAGGATTCCCATTCTGCAGATAAAGCAATTTCCAAGCACTGTTACTCCACCAAGAACCAGAAGCTAGAAAGTGACAGAGAAAGGATTCACAGTCAAAGCTGCCTGACTGCAAGGCCTCTAAACCCAGAGATTTTTAAAAGACTAATGAAAGCTGGGAGAATGTAACATTCAAACTCATGACTCAATTGAATTGAAATATTTCACTGAAGTAACTATTTGGGGGCCATGAAAATTGCTGTAGCATGATTGAGTTATAGAGGTTTCCCTCTTTCCCACACTCTTGTGTTTTCAGACATTAAAGTAAGAGAATGGATAGGAAAATACATAGATAATGTCTATAATTTTGAATTTTACTGTCTGACCTCAGAGACAGCCTTTCAGCACCTTTGCAAAAATAGCTAAAAGCAAATGACAATAAGCAAAGGCAATATGCCCATGGAAATAGAAATAAGTCACTCCAGGGAGTTGCTTAACTGATTTTTTTTTCTGCTCGACTCAATGATGCAAATGGTGAGAAGCAAGAGTGTTTAGTATTCATTCCCTAGCAGCTTGTACCAGAGATTGTCAACTTCCAACATGGTTCTCCACACGTCATCCCATCAACTACATCAGCATAGGTACCACTACCCTCATAGACAAAAAGCACACTTCTAATATTTGTAATGCATGATAATAAAACTGTGGCTAAGGCCTTTCTCCAAGAAGTCCTCTAAAGCCGTCTTCAACTTATTGTTTCATTTGTCTCCATAAAGAGTCGAAAACCTTAATAGTAGCATTATGCTACTATTAAGAGTGAACAACTGAGGCTCTCCCAATATCTAGAAGACTACCTGTGTGTTAGGTCCACAGCAGGCTAGACAAAGTCAATCAACTTTAATTAGTTCACCCAACAAAAGTCTTCTTAATTTGTGAACCACTTCATGCTATATCAAAATATCCAGCCAGAAAAGTTGACCAGCTGCCATCAAGATACATGTTACATTCCAATGTTATTTTTTAATACACAAAATTCCCCCACCTGAAACATTTGGGTTCTAACTTATGTCTGAGTCTTAGGGTAGCTTGAGGATATTAAAAACAAGTAACATTTCTTGGGGTTGACAAATATGCTCAAGACAAACATTCTAGCAGAGTATAAACACCTACATGAAAAGGTTTGAAAGAGAAGTAGGCTATATGCCCAAACTATATATAAATGCATATATGTGTCATTATATTACATATACACACACAGCGCATTCCAGAGCAAGCAATACATAACACAACTACTTAGGTTCCTAACAAGGAAGCAAGTAAGTGTTCATACTTTCTCTTAAAATCAGGGGAAGAGTTTTTGTACAAGTTCATAATTGTTATTCATAAATTTTTTTTTACATTTGTGAGAGATACTTTCATATGCTCTAAGCAACACACTTTGAAATGCCATTTTAGCATTAGGTAATATAAGAGACCATGGTTTCTTTTCTATGTTGAATAAATCTGTCAATGCTCCTGTTTAAGGGTAAGGAAGGTGCTGTCATTAGGTTACAGACTTGCTCACTACTGGCATCAGAAGGCCAGGCCAAGTGCAGCTAAGAGCAGACTTTCACTCTTAATTTCCTATCCTTCTGTATTGTTTCAATGTCTTTAAAGTGCAATAGATTTTTACAATATATCTATTTTAAGGTAAAAGCAGCAAAGCAGACCATGGTTTTCTTTTCTGGAATTTCATTTCTCGTTCTAGGAAAGGTGAAATATAAAACGCTTCCGGGCTTTTGGCGTGCGGAGAGGCCAAGAGTCACGTGTAGGTGCGCGGGGAGTGCGGGCTACACCACATCTTCACTCCCCAGTACCTGCCCGAGGCCTTCGCTGGCTCTCACCCACCCTGTAAGTAGGAAATCAAGGAGTAGGTGAAAAGCTTGCTTCCCCGCCTGGGCGGCACTACCCACCCGGGCTGTAAATCCTCCCCTACCGCCGCCAAGGTCGCGGCCCTCAATCCCACAGGCCGAGACCTGGGGGGCCGGCGCCTATCGATCCCAGCCAAGCGACGAGGACCCGGGAGTGCAGCCTGCTGGCAGTGCCGCGTGCGCCCTGGGCAGGGAGGGGCGTGGGGGCTGGGCAGCCGGGCAGAGGGTAGGCAGGCAGAGTGCCCGGACCCGAACCTCCCGCGTGGGGTTCACGCCCCTGGGGCTCCAGCCTGCGCTCCCCCCACTGCCTTCTCGAGCTATAGGCTAAATGGGATGGCTGAGGGGGAGCGATGGGCGGGGTGGGGCGCCCAGGCCTCAGGGCCGAAGGCTGAGTTTTGAAGGTCCCACCCCGCTCCTGCCCACGAAAAGCTCCCTTCTAACATGAGGCGTGGCCGCCGACACCACCCATGATCCGACGTCCCCACTGCACCCTGCCACCCACCCGGCCCTCCTCCTCCACCCGGCAGGGGTCTTCCAAGCCCCGGGAGAGGGTCTAGAAGTAGATCCAGAGGCGAGGCAGGTTTGCCTGGCCGCTAGAAGTGGAGTCAATTGATTGCAGTCTCCACCCTGCCGAGCGGCCCAGCTCGTGGGAATCCTCTCAGTAACTCTCCCTCTAGGAGAGTTTAAAGCTCCCGGCGAATCGCAAAAGCTCTAGGCGTTCTTTGCCCTGCCTGGCTGCCGGCCTGGCCCTGGGATCAAGAGAGAGAGACAAAAGGAGGAGGGCAAGAAGGTGGGAGGGAGAAAATGTGGGTCTTATTTGTCTTCCGATGACTGTATTAATAAATTAAATGGGAGCGCCAGTTTGTGAGGGTGAGAGAATATTGCGCGGAGATAAACCTCGCCGGCCCCTGCCCCTGCGAGGCTGCCATATACAATGCGGAGATGATGAATAGGAGCCGCGAGAGGAGATCGAAGCGGGTCTGGGCTGGCTCCACTCTCTCCTACAAAACTATAGGACAATTAATTGTGGCTTGTCCCCTCATCCTTCATCTCCTGGTGGCACATATCGATGGAGATTACTGCTGATGGACCATTTTATCACCTTAAATAAACAGTCGCCACCTCTTCTAACCTCAATCTAATATATGGCTCTGTGTTCGGTTTCAGGGCGCTAGATAACGAAAGATGTAAAATAGCTAAATCGTGTGTGTTACGGGATGAGGCTGGGCTTACACACACACACACACACACACACACAGAGAGAGAGAGAGAGAGAGGGAGAGAGAGAGAAACAAAAGCCCACGCACTGAAGCCAAAGCTTCCTCCCACCCGGACCATGTCTGAAATCTAAGGTGCTCGCTGGTCTTTGATAGAGGAGGCGCAGGGCAGAAGGGGCGCAGCGGACGTTCCCGGTAGCACGAGAAGCCTGCTGGTGTGCCACAGGGCTCCAAGTTGCCCAAACAGGACCTGCGTTTTCCATCTGGGTGGGGAGGGATTAGGGAAGGTCAGAAAACACTCGCCCTCCTTTATCTCTTTCCTTGACCCCTTAGCAAGCAAGCGGACAAACCAGTGTTAGGCCCAGACTTCATTTTCTCTCCCCAGTCCCTCTCCCTAAACCGTTGGAAAGCGTGGCATTCCCCGTAAGGGAGCCTCAAGCCCTGCTCCCACACCCATGCACACAACGGGCGCTGTTTCCAGCACTGTTCCCTGCGCAGGAGGGTTCCAGTAAATCCCCAACTGGGAAAGTTGCAAGGTGGTCCAACTCTCCCCCGAGACAGCCAAAGTGGCTCAGTTCCCGCCTCCCTCCCAGGTCCTAGGGAAGCACATCTTCACAAAAAAGGCATGAAAAACTAACGGGCTCTGCTGAGAGAACAACCGAGATGCTCCTCAGACATGCCAGGCGCACCCCTGACTTTCTCTCTGTACTTTTCAAGAGTAAGTGACAATCTTTCAGGCAACACACCAGCTCCCAGAACCCGGGAAGAGGCCACTCCGATGAAGCCTGACTAAATCAATGACTTCAGGCAGCCCAGCAGCAAATGAGGGCAGAAATATGAGAGGGGGAAGGAAGGGCCCCATCCCCCATTTATATCGCAGGAGGCACTTGATTTTTAAGAGAAGGCAGCAGCAGCAGCAAAGCATTCAGAGCTTTGGTGGAAAGCGTACTTCAGTCACAGGGTAAACTGATACGGAGTTAGTAATATATTGGAGAAGCTCACCCGGGCTAGCTTGCAGTTTCTGCTGTTTTAAAATCTTTTAGAACGAAAGAGAGCTACAAGCCCTGTCACTGTAACATTTGTCATAGATGCCAATAAAGTTTCAAGGTGAAACTAGTGTTCCTAAGTTCTTTTCTTACAGAGCAATGATATGTATTGCTTATCCTAGGCAAAAAGTTACTTCGCTATAAGGGAAGGGAGAAGTAAGGAGGCACCCCCTGACCCACCCTGCCCTTTTTATTTCACCTTGTGAGAAAACGAGAAAACAACTCAATACCTATCCTTTTAAGCATGAAGTGAGAAAACGAAGCAATGCTAAGTGGTCACTTCACAGAATTCTTTTAGAGGGATATGACAAAAAAAAAAACTAAAAGAAAAACTAGGGAAATCTATACATGATAAATTAATAGGAGCTTCTCTCTGCCTCCACCCCTACTCACATACAACTCAAGAATGAGGAGAAGCTTCTGTTTTTCACAGCCTTTCAATAACCATTATGCCAACTTTCCCTGCCAAAGGAAATGACTTTCCCAGTATTTGTATTTCTGACTTATTTTAAGCCCCTATGTAGATTAAACTCAATCACGTTTTATCTTTGTAAAAGTATATCCCATGGCTTCAAATGAGTGCCTAAGCTTACTTGTCCAGAGAAGTTCCTGGAAGAATGGGAGATCTGGTCTCCCAGCATTACACAGCGGTATCTCAGCTTTTTATTTTCTTTCTCAATTGCCCTTTAATTAGTGAGCATCGTGGGGGTGTAACTCTAACAGGACAATCTAATTTTCTTTTTCTTTTGTCTTTTCCCCTGCACTTCACACACTGAAACAATCTAGTTGGCTCAACAGGAGATATGAGAAGATTAATACAACATAAATCATTTAAATAAAATTGTAATTTATTTTCTCCAACCAGAGAAAAAAGTTATCCAGGCAATAAACTGGTTCAATACTCATATATTAACTAGGAATCTATCCTAATTCTTTCTCGGATTAGACTAAGTTTTCCCTGGTGAAAATGTATTAAATCTTCAGACTGCACTGTAAACAGTACAGGAGCTCAGCACACAGCCAGGGATTTGGGGTGTACTGCTGGTGACTTCTCTAACATATATTTAATTCAGAAGTGAAACTGCAAGATTGATGAAGCAATCTCAGCCTGCAATGGCTATATTTCACTTAGCAGTAAGACATGCCTTTTCCAAGGCACTTTAAAAGTCTCTATTTCACAATTTAAAATAATTGCTTCAAAAACACACATTCAAGAAATTCAGTAGGAGATAAGTATTTTTTGAAATCTGTTGGGAGAGTATAATTTTGTAAAACTTTCTGAAACTCTGAAATACAAGTCTTCTCAACTGCACAGCAAAATTAGAGTTGAAACCACTATTTTAAGCCAGTGCTTTACCCTCAAACTTTATAAAGAAAAAGTAAATACGATTGCTCTTTTTGTTGGTAATTATTATCTCCGTCACAACTAAGTCCAACATAATGAAAATATTCGTAGACCTCAATCACGAGGCAGTTGCCCAGTGGTTTTTTTTCTCAAATCAACGACTTGGGGAATCCTTTAAAAAGCTATAACTGAACTTATTTTGCTTGAAAACGAATTAAGAAGTTCACAGAGCAGTGGACATTTTTCAAGAAGCAACTTATTCAAAATTGAATAAAAATAAATGTTTTTAATTAACTTTACTCATACAGAAGCCAGACGAAGGAATGAGACGAAGAAAATAGCTGAATGAATGCTGATCTTTCAAATCCTGTATTGTTTTCAATCTGACGCTCTTAATATACTTTAAATGTTATCTCCAGAAGTCTCTGAAAGCACGTTTAACACTCCCAACACAGTATAGGTGTAAACACAGTATAACTTCTGAAATTATCAAAAAGAAGCAGGTATAAAGCAGTACATATTGCTTGATCGTCATTTAGAGTTTTGCTTCCAAATCGCCAAATGGAACTGTACTTGAGATAAGCGTTTCAAATTGTGAATATAGGAACCGAAGCTATAGGAATCCTGATGTTTAGTTAGGCATTTGCTATTAACTTGGAGCAAGAGGGGAGTAAGCGTCTTTTACTAAATTACAGTCACCGTAATTTCTAAAAACAAATAAATAAACCAACATGGGTTATGAATGTTTGCGGGGTCAAAGGTGCGCGGATAAAGCGGGATCAGCGGAATCAGCGGAGAACAGAAATTTTCTTCTCAGTAAGTAGCAGTCATTTTTTTTTCCTTTTCCTTCTTTGTAATGAACAGTAGATCTAAGAATACTGCCTGCCTTCAAGGAGAAACGGACTCAGTATCATCCAAACTTCCTACTCCAGTGAGGCCTGGGCAGCGAACAGCTTCCGGCCGGTTCCCCCACAACCCCGCGGCCCGAAAATGACCCGACGCAGTCACCACCAGAGGTGGGGGGTGGCGAGTAGCAAAAACAAGCCCTGGTCTGCGTACTCCCCAGAAACGCTGAGGGTCCCTCCCTCGTCCCGGCTAAGGCCAGGCAGGGCCGGTCCCAGACACCCCCTGTCACACGCTGCCACTACCCGCCTGGCCCCGGGCACTGCCCAGCGGGAGGGCAGAGGTCTGTTAGGCCGGGTGCACAGGAGACTCCGGCCCCAAACACCTGGGACTGTGAAGCAAGTGAGGAGGAGGAGGGAGGGAGAGGGAACCCCAAAGTGCCACCGGCCGTCCCATCCGTTCTCTTTCCTTCTCCAACGCCAGAAAACTGTTGTCAGAGATCGGGGAGGCGCGGGCCAGCGGCCAGGACCAGCTGCTCCCCCCCGCCCCCGTGTCACTCCTCTCTGACCCGCCTCCCTGACAGGCGCCCGGCCCGCCGGCGCCCGCGCCCGGGGAGAGAGCGCGCGGGCTGCGGCTACGTACGGTTGTTGGGGTCGCTGGTGTGCTGGTTGAGCGGGATGATCTCCATGCGCTGCTGGCCATACAGGTAATAGTCCAGCTCCTCTGCGCTGCAGCGGAAGCGCGGGGCGCCCCGGCCCTCCCCGCCGCCGCCGCCGCCGCACTTGGTGGGCCCGGGGCCGGAGGCGGCGCCCAGGCACAGTTCCTTGGCGGGCAGCGGCTCGGCGGCGACGGCCGCGGCGGCTAGAGGAGCGAACACCGGCAGCTGCGACACCGGCAGAGCGGAGAGACCAGCCAGCGCGGCGGCGGCGGCGGCTGCAGCAGCGCAGGAGGAGGCGGAGGATGCGGAGGTGGAGGAGGAAGCCGGGGTGGACGAGGCGGAGGAGAGAGAGGCTGGCCGCGGGCGCAGGCTGTCTGGCGGAGGCTCGGCGCGCTCCGGGGGCGGCGGCGGCGGCTGAAGAGGCTGCGGCGCGCTCAGGGGACCCGCGGCGCCGCTGCCCTTGAGCGGGCCGACGCCGCCGTGAGGGAAGAGTTGCTGCCAGTGCTGCAGGTAGGCTGGGTCCACCTTGAGGAAGGCCGAACCGCCGGGGTCTCCGGGCTTCAGCATGTCCAACGCCTCGAACTGGGGGCAGAGGGCAGGGAAGAGGAGGCGCGTGAGCTGGGCGAATGGGGCCGGGAAGAGGGCCGCTGGGACCCTGGAGAACGCGCCCGAGCCGGTGGTTCAGCTGGCGGCCGCCCAGTGCCGCAGCTCCCTCTTCCCAACTCCGCTGGGGCTCAAACTTTACTCCGAAGCTGCGGCGCCGCACAGAGGGAGCTGTGTGCACCCCACTCTGCCTCCCCGATCGCAGCGTGCAGCTCCCATCCAGCAATGCTGGGGCCCGACAGGAGGGCGCTGCCCGGTAGAACTCGGCTGCAGGACGCAACCCCCGCCCTCAGCCAGCGCCCGGAGCCGACCTGAGCCGGGGTGGCGCAGCGCCCGAGCCGCGCTGGCCTCAGACGCCAGAAGGCGGAACAGTCTCGCCCCCCGCCCCCAACCTAGGACCACCAGCCTTCCTAGCTACCAAGCCTTAGCCTCTAAGTCCCAGACGAGCCTCGCCTTACCTGAAAATTCGGCGCTGCCGGTGGGTGCGTGCGTGTGTCTCGGTGAGCGTGCGGGTGCGGGAGAGTGTGCGCCCTGGCTGCGCTACATGCCCCTGGGCAGCGCGGGAGGAGACTCCTAGAGATTGTGCCGCCCGGAGCCCTCCCGACGTGCGAGCAAGAAAATTGGAGACCCGCGGAGGGCGCGAGAGCGCAGGCGGACCTGGGCGCCGGACTGAACAGCCGTGGGCTGCTGCGCTGGGCCGCTGCCGCGTCCTGGCTCCTTGGCTCCACGCTCTGGCAGCCTCCCGGCTGGACACGTGGGTTTTACGACAGCACAAAATACAAGTGTGTGTGTGTGTGTGTGTGTGTGTGTGTGTGTGTGTGTGAGAGAGAGAGAGAGAGAACGGACGGAGAGGGGAGGGGAGGCAGTCCAGAAGAAGGGGAGGGGAGAGGGAAGAAGGAAGTTAGTTCTAACTGGGCCGACCCACACTGCTAGAGCGCCTTTCCCGCACAAACTCCTCCGCCCTTCCATCCCCAGTTTTTTTGGCGTGACGTCTCCCGCTAGCCTGTTGTCTCTTTCTGTCCATGATATGTCTTTTCTGGGTCCCAGCTTAGTGCCCTGATCTTAAAAGCAGTGGAAACGCGGCAACCGGAATGCATCTCCGCACACGCTGTAGTGTCGGCGCTGGAGCAAGCCCGCGCTGCCGAGACCGGGTTTGCGCTTTTGCCCGGCTCAGGTTTTCCTGGAGTGCCAGAGTCCACTCGCCCGCCACTCAACCTCTAACATAAATCCTCCGGGGAGAAAAGTTGGGGTCGGAGCCGGACGGGTTGCGCGCTGCAGTGAAACCCTCTGTCTGCAGCCCAGGAGCCAGGCTTGTAGGTGCAGGGAGGCGTGGGACCGAGGGTCCTGGGACCGAGAGCAGCTGGTCCTGGAGGGACTCAAGCCTGGTCGTGGGGCTGGGAGGTGGCTGCGATAGAGTCTGGACACCACCCAGCGTTCTGCCGACCCCATCTCAGGTTGTCTTCTGGTGGGCTCTTTCCCTCTCCTTGTTGGGGCCAGGAAGCAAGTATCCAGTGTTACGTCTGGTGGCACAACTGCTATGGGACACAGGCGAGGCAGTTTGCAGTCAGCTGCCTGCGGCTGCCCCAGGAAGTCATGCATAGGTTTCTCTACCCAAAACCTGACGTTAGAGGGACAGGGTGGGAGTGCAGCCCCACCTCCACCATGCCCGCTCCCCAGACTTTGTGCCAGGGCAGCCCTTCGATGCAGTCTGGCGCCCGCGAATTAGGCACTTGCCCCCCAGCTCTTCCTGGCATTTTCGGTAGTAGATGGTAGAGGGCACAGGCAGGGTGTGTGAAATTGACCGATTTAGGAGGTACTTTCCCATCACCGGGGTTCTGGCCATACCTCAAAGAGAAGAAACGGCATTTATCTTTCTTCAAACAACCTAACTTATTTAGCACTTGCCAGTCTGAACAATTAATAGCCATTCTTTCCTGATTTCTGCTTGTTTCTTTTTCTCTTCCTACCACTCAAGTTGTCTGAGCCTGAGAAACGTGCTGTTTGGAATTCATCCGGGTCTCATTCAGGATGCTTCGATGTTGGCTGCAACAGAGTTGAACGAAAATGTTTTGACTGGCGTCGTTATGACAAGGTCATCCATCATTGTTGGATAGATTGATAGCACCCAAGTTTAAGGCAGACGCCACGAGGGAAAACCCACGGCGCTGTGGTCCCGGAGGCTAACCAGGCGGTCTCCGCAGACTTCCAGCAACTCCGTCGGGAGGAGAGGATGAAGTTCCAGGCCCGTTTCAATTAATCTGCTGGCAGAACTGCCGAAGAGTGGTCTGTCGGGCCACGGGAGAAGAAACAAATGCTCTTTCTCACACTCTCCTGGCTCACCGCTGAGAAACCAGGACACTCCTCTGTTCTCTGGGAGAGAGTGAGCTCCAGGGAGGGATGGAAGTCCGGACTCCAGCGGCGGTCCTGTCATCTGCCCTCTTGTTTCTGCCCAAACCCAGCTACTTCCAAGCGCGTGGTCCCCAGAACTGGAAGTCCCAAAGAACCTCTACCAGTCCCAGTCCCAACCCCGCCTCCCCCTCCCCCTTCACCCCCTGCCACCATTAGAAAGTCTCAGGATTTTGAAATGCTAGTTGGAGCAGCTGCTTCCGTGGCCCCATGCCGCCCACACTCTGGGAAGCGGAGGAGGGAGGGTTCCTCTCGTAATAAGATTAGCTGACCTGTTAATGAGAGCTTTGGACGTGCCGAGCGCGGGTAGGCGCTTTAGGTCCATTTAATCCACCTAGCAACCATGCGGAGAAGGCATTATCATTAACCCCCATATTGTAGATGCGGACCGCTGAGGTTCGGAAAGTTTCTAGATGGGTTGCCTAAGGTCACGCCATTAATGAGTAATGGAGGCAGATTCAAACACCGTTCGGTGAGGTGCCAAGTGCATCTACTGCCCGCCCTAGTCAAACCTGTAGCCACTCGGTCCAGACTGACGCCAGAGGGGGTACCATGGGAGAGATTTGGCTCTCCTCGCTGCGGGGGCCAGGGAAGAAGCTGGGAAGGTAGCGAAGTCCCCCTCGCCCACTACATCTACAGGTGGCGTACCTGGGTTATCCGATTCAAGCTTCCGCCCCACCCACCCTGGGCACAAGTCGATCCCGAGAACCCTAAGGCCCAGAGGGAACAGGAACCTCCCGTGAAGGGGGCAGGAGAAAGTTTGAGGGAGAGCCCCGAAGGCCCGGGAGCGAAGAAGTCTGGAAGGGAATCGACCGGGAGTCTGGACCTCCCGCGCTTCTCCCCAGCAGGCCTACGGCGCCGGGCGGGGCCCCTGCCTCCACAGCGGCTTCCCTGATGCCCGCGGAGTTCGGCTGAGGCTGGGTCGGCGTTGTCCTCCCCAGGTGCGCACAAGGGCGCGCAGCGGCGTAGGCGGGACCCCCGACGCTACGCGCGCTCTGAGGGGCGCTCCCCCGTCACACAGCTGAGCCTGGGCCCGCTTGGTCACGGACACCCTGGCGCATATCAGTAGTTTTTAGGAAGTGAGCCCACGGACGGCAAGGACATGCACCCCCTCAAATCCGCTCCCCCCACCCCCTTCAATACTGAGAAGACCGCGGAAACAAATCACTTCGCCCACTTAGAAAGCGATCAAACCTTTATAAAAATCCATGGCTCCCAAATCGATGGGTGAATATTTGCTGGGAATTTGTTCTAGAGGAATAAATAAGGAGCCTGAGTGTATTAAATGCAAACGGGGGGACACGGTGGTGTTTTTCTTCATTGATTAACGACCTCTAAAATAAAACAAGTGGGAAGAGGAGCCAGGATCGATAAATTACCCAAACTCATTATTTTCTCGAGCATTTTCGCCCCGAAAATTATCCCTGGGAAGCCCATTGCACCCTGAACTGGGAGGGGAAGGATGGAGCTGGAGGCCAGGATAGGGAGGGAGCAGCAGAAGGAGAGAAGGGGGTTCTGTCCAGGAGACCCTCTATCTGATTTCATTTGACATACAATTCAAAAGTTTGTCTTTCATATTAATTATGTTTTCTTGATGGGGGAGTGGAACAAATGGTCGGTTGCCTTTGACAGGACTCCAATAAAGGATTCAACAGCTCTCCGCTCTGCCCTGGGTGCTCCTGCTTCTAGGTTTAAGGTCACGGGTGGCTGAGTTAATAATTCATTAATATAGACATTTATTCAGAAGGGTTCGCTGAGATCCACTCTTCCTGCCTCCTCCCAGAGATTTATTTTCTAGGAAATGGATAGGGGTGGGGGGTGGGCTGCAGGTGAAAGGAAGGGGGGTGGGAAGAGAAAAAGAAAAATGGAGAGAGAACTGCTGGATAGAGCTAGGAGGAATCTTTGCTAAGCCATAGTAGCAGACAGGTCCCTTGAGCCTGCCAGCAAAAACTTGGTTGAAAATGTGGTATCCAAACAGCACAGAGACTCTGGTCTGCGGTGGCCATTTCTCCTTCCATACCTGTTCATTCCCTTGTTTAAAAAGCTCCTTTCTTCCATGGTTTGGGACCAGGGAAGAGCCTTCTCACTGAGGATCTTGGATTGCAGGCAAAAGGGGAAAGTGCTGAGAAAAAAAAAAAAAAAAAAAAAAACGGACCCCACCCCCATCCCTATGAGGTTCCCAAGGGAAGAGCTTTGAAACTTGCCCAGACTTGGAGTCTAAGGGAACCTCCTCTCCTAAGGGTACAGGAAACTTCTGGAGGACACTCTACCCCTCAGAAATGGGATCATGGAGAAGGGGGTTGGAGGCAGAGACTGAAAGTAAATAGTAAGTAATAAATGAGTAACGGTCAGATGGGAATAAGTGCCATGAAAAGCAATAAAGAATAGAGGGAAAGGGAGTGCATGTAGGTGGAAGGGGTTACATACTGTTTTACATATAATGGCCAGGGAAAGCTTCTCTTAGAAAGTGAAATTTAAATAGAGACTTGAAGCAAGAAGATGCCAGTTTTCTGTCCAGAGCAGGATATTCCCTGCCCTAACCTATAGCCAGTGGCTAAAGCAGTAAAAGGGACCTCTCCTGAAGAACTGTCAAAGATTTGCCTCCTCACACTTGCTTCCCTTAAGCTGCTGTGTACTACTTGATATTCTTTCAATATCTCCATTGACTGCTCTCATCAGCTGGAGTCACCTAACTTGCTGGTAACTTAGACCCTGACACAGTGACCCACCTCCAACTATCCGGACCGCAATTTCTTCAACGGTCCAAAGAAGGGGTAGGACAAATGCAGTGTTCTGTCTTAAGCTTTTATGAAGCAGCTACCGAATTCTGACCCCCCACTCTATTACATATTTTATACCCCACTCCTGCATGCTGTGAGTCTAAGATGTGCATGGTGTAAAATGTATTGCACAACTGAAAACTGGAAAACCCTCACCATTTATTTTAATCACTGCAGTCTGCCCATTGATCGCTTTGCATCTTCACTTGTTCATCCTTACTTAGTGACAGAAGACAGTGCCAGCCACCATTGGAAAGAAAGCGAGCGAGGAGTGAGGCAGAGAAAGTAGAAGCCAGTGAAATGCTTAGCACGCAGAAGCCAGCTCTGGCCTCAGGTGATGGAGCAGGTGCCTTGCCATTCATCTGACACACCCTCCTCTTCTGAGGCCTTGGCAGTTTAGACATGTCCTTCCCTCAGCTTTCCTCCTCGAATAAAAGTACTTGGAAGTTCAGCTCCTCACTTTGCCAGGTCAAAAATGGCC
Organism: Piliocolobus tephrosceles; assembly: GCF_002776525.5. NCBI lineage: Eukaryota > Metazoa > Chordata > Mammalia > Primates > Cercopithecidae > Piliocolobus > Piliocolobus tephrosceles. Next base: position 166,794,487 of record NC_045437.1, read on the forward strand.
TCTGCATCTGGGAGACCAACCCCAGGTGATTTGTGACCACTCTCTTTCATCCTCCGCCAGGACCCTGGCAGACAGCACCTGTTCACGTCACTTGAAATGCAGCCGAAGCCTCCAGCTCCTTTCACCCTGGTCACCCGACAGCTGCCACTCAAACAATGCCTCTCAGCCACCTCAGGCCTGATTTGGATTTGACCTACTGACCTTGAGGTGAAAGGCTCTACAGTCCATTATGAATCCCTGAGGCCAGTTCATTCTTCCAGGAAAGCCTCTAAATATATCATTTCCGTTTGCAGGGAAATCAGCTATTATAATTTGCAAAGGTCTCATGAGTTTGAAACATATTGGTGGCAGTTCAGTCCCATAAAGATTTAATGAATAGCCACTGGGTGAAAAACAACTTTTTTTTTTTTTTTTTTTTTGTCTTGACAAGTCAAGGAAAAGAGAAATAATTAGACAAGAATAGCTGTCCCTTCAGAAACTCACACATTCCCTTCTCTATCTCCTTCCCATCCCACCCTTTCCCCAGGAATTTAATCTTATATTTTTCCAAGCATCTGCAAAAATAGACAAGCCCAATTATCGTTACCTACAATTTAACAGCAATACAGAATATCTAATGAACACCTACTGTGTGCACGAGACTATTGGTAGAGATCTCTGGGACAATCTCCTTTGAAGCTCTTCTAGCAAATGCTACCTGGTTCAAACACAGTCTTCTGTTGGTCACCAGATTGTTGCTTAAATTAGTTGAAGCCTATAGGACTTCAGTCATAACCAGGATGAGGTAAGCATGTTACAGGGCATCTGTTAGAAATTAGAAACATATGCTATGGTTGATTCACATTCTGAGGGTTGGCAGTTCCTAGGCATGGTAGGTTCCCCTGAGTGCCCAGCAACAGTCTGGAGGAGCGGCTTCCAGCTACCCTCTAAATGAGGGGGTTCCTGAGGCTTCCTCCTTCCCAGGGCCGCTTGAGGAAAGAGAATGCATATTCTCACAGCAGATCTTACATATACCTAGAGGAACCCAAGGAAGCCTGTCTGCCTCCCTCATCATACACTCTCCTGTCTGGCTGCATGCCCTTACCCTCCTCTGAGCTAGGGTGTCAGAGGGTGACACTAACGCTGGTTTTCATTGAATTGTTTCCGGTGAGTCTACGTTCTCTGTGTAACAGCCTCTCAAAGAAAAAAGTAACCTATTCTTAGTTTCCTTTTGAAACTGGAAAACTTGTCTTTAAACCAAAATAAAGACACCGTGCAGGTCACTGTGAGGAAAACCAAAAGTGTGTAAATTGTGGTACCCCTGCCTTCCATGATCTTATGCTGTGGAATTCTTTCAGAGACCTAGTTTCTCTCTATGATGCCCAGGTTCAAGAGCCGATAAGTGGCATAAGAGTTCAGAAGAGAAAGCCATCATTTTAGGAGATAATCAAGCAAAGCCTCACAAACGAGATGGGCCGTAAAGATTGTGTGCATTCAGGTGGGTAGGGAGGAACTGAGGAAAGGTGTTCTAGGACAGGGGCTGCCTGAGCAAAAACCCAAAAACTGGACCCTACACAGTCTGAGAGGCCCAGGTGACTTTTCTTCCTCCATTCATGAGAAAAATGACTGGATGGCTGGCTGCCCTCCCTAAGAACCAGGACCTCATCTCCCTGGGGGTCCTGAAGCCATATTCCATAGATTCTGAAAGATGCTTTTATGAGAATGTTGTGACCTAAAATATGTTCAGGCTTAAGTCAGAGAATCAACTCACAATTAGGGCAACTGAAAAACAGTTGAAGGCTCCAGGATAAGGCCATCAGTATAGCCCATATTGCCCTGGACTGTGATTTGGTGAGCTTGGCAATGCCATTTCCTAGCTCTGGATGGCACAAACTATGATTTTCTGAGCTCTTTTTAAACTATGAAGAACTATGATGAAAAAAAGAATGAAGTGAAGTTTAAAAGACTAGTGATCCAGATATATCTGAGGTAAAGACCATGTAGGAAAACGTTTTAGAATAAGCAAATACACTCCCCAAAGATCCTTACAGGTTAACCATAGTTATATAGCTCAACTGCATCAGCCCTACTTCTTTTTAACATGCTTATCTCTCAGACTTTGGGGACAAATGACCACGGTCCTCTATCTTCACATACACACAGGTGCACATGCATACACAGTCCCTCACAGACTTACACCAACTTGGTCTTCTCTCCTTTCTGTAAGGGAGAAGGGAGTGGAGGGGCTCCTACTCTGCATTCTGGAATGAAACAACAAAGACGAAGAGTGCCAATCTGTGAGGAAAAGATCTTTGGGAAGACTCCAAGTTACATGGTTAATCTCCCTTCAAAAAAAAGAAGAAGAAATTGCAAAAATGCAACTTAGGATTCCTCACACTCAAGAAAAAAAATTATTTTTGCATTGATAAGACTGCCAGATTCTTAAATAGAATGTTTTAAAAGATGAATAATCATAAAATACATTATTAGTCTATTTTTATAATACAATAATTGACAAGTGATACTGGAACATTGATTGGAAAATTGCCATTTTGACAATTCAGTGGTTAACAACTTGATTTTTAAAATGTTGCAAAGTTTGATCATATTCTGGGCATTTCCTTCTGGTCTGTCTACAATGGCAAGCATTTTTCATTGAAACATATGTTTGAGTGGACAAGTATTTTATTTGGCAGAAACCTAATAGTTTAAGTATAGATTTTAAAGTCAACTGTTTGCTCCGTAAGCTAATGTTTTCAAACAGAGGCATTTTTCACAATTGTTTCCTCAAAACAAATGTTTGTCTTGGAGCCAGTAGAGGTCAAACATTCCAGTAAGCTTCTCATTTAGGACTGTCACTGCTATTCTGTCACCTTGAAGATCTTCTGTTGGTCTCATTCTCTTACAGACTTCCATGAGTTTCTTTACAGGGCTAGTCCCCCAAAAAATGATTTTTTAAGGTGAGTGCAAGCATTTTTAAAATGATTTTTTTCTTGGTAAAAATGAATTGGAAGTACATTCACGCTTAGCAATGTTGTATTTCATTTGTGCAGATGCCATTTTGCTTGTGGCATGATTATTGGCACTCTTTGTCTTTTCATTGCCAGATAGAGAATGGGTGGTATGAGCCCTCTGCTCCATTCTCCTTGACAAAAAGGAGAGAGGATCAAGTTGGTGTAAGTCTGTGAGTGACTGTGTGTGTGTGTGTCTGTGTGTGTGTGTGAAGATAGAGGGGCCAGGAGCAGTGGCTCAAGCCTGTAATCCCAGCACTTTGGGAGGCCGAGAGGGGTGGATCATGAGGTCAGGAGATCGAGACCATCCTGGCTAACATGGTGAAACCCCGTCTCTCTTAAAAAATACAAAAAACTAGCCAGGCGAAGTGGTGGATGCCTGTAGTCCCAGCTACTCGGGAGGCTGAGGCAGGAGACTGGCATAAACCCAGGAGGCGGAGCTTGCAGTGAGCTGAGATCCAGCCACTGCACTCCAGCCTGGGTGACAGAGCAAGACTCCGTCTCAAAAAAAAAAAAAAAAAAAAAAAAAAAGATAGAGGACCACTGTAATTTATCCCCAAAGTTTGAGAAGGGTGTTAAAGAGAAGCAGGGCTGATATAGTTTAGCTATATTACTGTAGACTCATTCAACTGCAGGTGGCAGAAATTATTTGAACTGATATCTACTGGGAAAAAAAGGATTTGGTGGCTCAAATATTTAAAAAAAAAACAAAACAAAACAGGTTATGGTTTTCAGGTATAGATGCATTCAGAGGTTCAAACAACATCATGAAGTCTCAATCTCTTTATCTCTTTGTTCTGCCTTCCTCTGTTCTGAATTTAATGTCAGGCAGAATCTTTCATGTGGTTGCCCCCACCTTATTCTTCTAGAATAAGATAGCAATCCCAGAAGAAAAACTTCCAACAGAAATTCTAGAATTAAGTCTTAGACTAATATGGTCACCCTGCTATCCCTGAACTAGCCATTATGACCAAGGAAATAGAGTACACTGACTGACCAGGACTGGACTTGAGCCCTAACCGAGCCACATATATTGAGACAGCCTTCAGGACATGGCACAACGAAGAGAAAACTAGGTGGAGACCAGCAACTTCTTGAGTCTAGGAAATGGAGTCAAGATTCTGGGGAGGCCAAGGTGGCTAGAGTGCAGAACAGAGGACTCAAGAGGATAGTCCAGATAGTCGCAGAGTGCGGGAGAGTGTTCAGAAGCATGCTGATCAGGTATGTGGATGAGTCACCCATTTCTCCTCTCCTGAGGAAATAAATGATGCTAGTACCTTAAATATCCTTCCAGAGATATTCTGTGCATATATAGTTACACCTCTTACTCAAGTGTTATATGATACACACTGCTCTGCATCTTAGTTGTTTCCATTTAAAAATATAGCTTAGAGATTGCTATATACTTATAAATAAATAGGATTTTCCATTTGTTTTTATAATGTTATGCTCTAATTAATTTAAGCAGTTGTCTATTTTGTTTGTTTCTCACCATCTGTATTTTAAGAAGCAGTTCTTCATTGATAGCCATTTAGATTGTTTCAAATCTCTTATTATTATACATAATTTTGCAATTTGGCACATACATCCTTTTGCATTTCCTGATGAATATTCCAGTGGTGTGCTAAGACGGGTTTGTGACAGCCATTTGTGAAAAGTCCAGGAATTCTGATATCAGTTGATGTTAGGACAGTAGCTTGAAATTGGGGTGGTGGAACTACTTACACCATTAAAATGGGCAAAGTCTACAAATAAAAGGCTTCCATTACCTTTTCTTTTGTGGGGAGAGTTGATTGTTAAGTATTTACAGTTCCCACTGAATACCTTCCCAGTAGTGGAATTGCTGGGTCAAAGGGTATGTGAATGTGCAAAGGGCATGTGAATCTCCAAATTGCTCCTCATTTATTTAGTTACATAAAAAGCTTTGAATAATCTGCATTGCAAAAGCCATAACAAATTTAAATAAAAAACAAAATTCTGGAGAAAAATAATATAGGCAAAAACTTTTATAAAGTTTTTCCTGAATCCTCACCAGCACAGTGTTATCAAAATTGTTGATTTGCACTAATCTGATGGTTGCAACTGGTTTCCCAGTGAGGTTGTAATACTTACGTCACTTATTATTGGAAGTTAGCAACTTTTTATATGTTGAGTTTTCTTTTTATTAAAAAACTCGATTTTTATCCTTTGCCTATTTTTCCCTTTAGATTGTGTGTGGTTTTGTTTTGTGTTTGTGTTTTATAAAAGCTCCTTTTCTGTTAAAACAATTAACCTTCTTTGGGTTCTGGGTTATGAGTTGCCCTTTTTTTTTTCTCCAGAATTTTGTTTGCTATTTAAATTTGTCATAACTACATTTATCAATATTTTCTGTCATGCTTTTTAAAAATAACAGCTTTATTGAAATATGTTACATATTATAAAATTTTCCTTTTAGCTGTATGCAATTCAATGATTTGTAGTATATTTGCAGAGTAGTGCAACAATTAGCACTATCCACTTACAGAGGATTTTCATCACCTCAAAAAGAAACCCATTCTTTTTGGTATGGGTTTCTCATTGTGATTTTTATTTATATTTCTCTGATAGCTAATTATGCTAAGCATCTTCTTGTGTGTCCTTTTTTCTTTTTCTTTTTGTTTTGTTTTGTTTTGTTTTTGTTTTTGTTTTTGAGTGAGGGTCTTGCTCTGTCACCCAGGCTGGAGTGCAGTGGAATAAACACAGCTCACTGCAGCCTTGACCTCCTAGGCTCAATCAATCCTTCTGCCTCAGCCTCCCCAGTAGCTAGGACCATGGGTGCGCATCACTACATCCGGCTAATTTTTAAATTTTTTTGTAGGTAGGCACAGGGTCTCCCTGTTTTGCCCAGGCTGGTCTCGAACACCTGGGCTGAAGGGACCCTCCCGCCTTGACCTCCCAAAATCCTGGGATTACAGGTGTGGGTCACCGTGCCTGGTCCTTTTTGTGTCTCGTGGGCACTTGTACATTTTCTTTGGAGCAATGTCTATTTAATTCCTTTCCCCATGTTTAACTTAGGTTATTTGTGTTTTTGTTGTTGAGTTCTAAGAATTCTTTGTGTATTCTGGATATGTTTCCTATCAGATATACGATGTGCAAATATTTTTTCCCAAACTGTGCATTGTCTTTTCATTTCCTTGATGGTGTTCTTTGAAGCACAAAAGTTTTAAATTTTCACACAGTCCAATTTACCTATTTTTTCTTTCCTCACTGGTCTTTTAGGGTCATATTATGACTAAGGTCATTAAGATTTACTCCTGTATTTTATTCTTAGAGTTTTATAGCTTTAACTCTTATATTAAGGTCTATGATGCAGTTTGAGTTAATTTTTTAGATGATATGAGGTTGGAGTCCAAATTAAACCTTTTGCATATTCAGTTGTCTAGGTACTATTTCTTGAGATGACTATTATTTCACCATTAAGTAGTTTTGGTATCCTTTTGAAAAATCAATCGACTATAAATGTAAGGGCTTATTTCTACACTCTCAATTTTATTCCACTGACTTATATATCTCTTCTTGTACTGGCACCACACCGCCTTGATTATTGCAGCTGTGTAGTTAGTTTTGAAATCATGAAGTGGGAGTTCTCCAGTTTTGCTCCTCTTTTTCAATATTTTTTTCTTTGCTATTCTGAATTTCTTTAATTTCCATATGAGTTTTAGGAACATCTTGTCAAATTCTGCAAAAAAAGCTAGCCAAGATTTTTATAGGGATGCATTGAATCTATAGATCAATTCAAGGAGTATTATATTCTTAATAATATTAAGTCATCTGATACATTAACATGAGATGTCTTCATTTGTTTGTCTTCTTTAATTTCTTTTGACAACGTTTTGTAGTTTTCAGTTATGAGTATTGCACTCTTTGTTAAATTTATTCCTAAGTATTTTATTCTTTTGATACTATAGTATATGGAGTTGTTTTCTTAATTTCATTTTTGCATTGTTCATTGTTGCATATAAAAATATAATTGATTTTTGTGTGTTGATCTTGTATCCTGCAACCTTGCTGAACTTTATCATTTAAAATTTGTTATTTATTGTAACAGTTATTTTGTGGATTCATTAGGATTTCCAAAAAAGATCATGTCATTTGTGAATAAAAGTAATTTTATTATTTGTTTTCTGATTTGGATGTCTTTTGTTTCTTTTTATTGCCTAATTTCCCTGGCTAGAGCCAGTACAATATTGAAGTAGCAAGAGTAGACATTCTTGTCATTTTCCTAACCTTAGGGAAAAAAGCAATCAGTCTTCTACAAGGTTAGCTGTGAATTTTTCAAACATAGCTTTTATCAGTTTGATGCAGTTTTCTTTTTTCCCAGTTATTTTATTTTATTTTGTTTACCATGAAAGGATGTTGGATTTTGTCAAATGTATATTCTGGTCTCTTGGAATGATCATGTGATTTTTTTCCTTTATTCTATAACACACTGTATTGTATTGATCAAGTCTCAAATGTTAAGCCACCCTTGCATTCCTAGGATAAATCCATTTGGTCATGATGAATAGTCCTGAATTATTTATCAAATAATTCATCCTGAATTTGGTTTGAAGTATTTTGAGAAATTTTTCATCTATACTCTTGAGGGATGTTAATTTGTAATTTTCTTGAGACATCTGTAAAGTTTTACTATCAGTAGAAGTATAGTGGTTAAGAGGATGAACTCGAGTCTGAATGACTGGGTTTGATTCCAAGTTGTACAACTTATTAGATGTATAAAATTCTCCCTCCTACAGTTTGGATGTTTGTCCTCAAAAACCTTGTGTTGAAATCTGATCCCCAATGTTGGAGGTAGGGCCTAATAGGAGGTGTTTGGGTCATGGAGGTAGACTACTCATGAATAGATTAATGCCCTGTCTGGAGGGTGGGTGTTCCTGAAAGAATGGGTTGTTAAAAAGAGCCTGGCATCTCCCTCCCACCCCTTGCCTCCTCTCTGGCCATGTGATCTCTACACAGCCAGCTCCCCTTCACCTTCTGCCTTGAGTGGAAACAGCTTGAGTTCTCTACCAGTAGCTGAGGAAATGTTGGCATCATGCTTCTTGTACAGCCTGAAGAATTGTGAGCCAAATAAACCTCTTTTCTTTATAAATTGCCCAGCCTCAAGTATTCCCTTATTGCAACACAAAATGGATTAAGACATTCTGGGCCTTTTTCTCATTTTTAAAACTTGAGTTGAGAATACTAGTACCTATCTGATAAAGTTATTGTGAGGATTATATGAATAACATAATGTGCTTACGAAAGTGCCCAACATATAGTACTATGTAAGTGTTATTATTGCATTATTATATCTATATGTAGTTTGTTCTTTTCTAAAATCATCTATGGGGATTTGGACAATGTAAGTGGTGCTAAATATTTAAGGATTATGTAGTATGTTAAATATGTGAGTTATTTGAACCTTAGTCATAGAGCAAGAAAAAGTGATTGTCTTAAACTTTATATGAAATTACTAAAGTTGTACATTAAATCCCCCCTCTTGCCCCGAGCTATGTGAGCCAATACGTTCCCCTTTTGAAATAAGCCATTGCACAAAAGGATCTGTCTCACTGGCAACTCCTGTTTGATTCAAGTTTACACATGCACACATATGTCAGAAAGTTGGCCAGGCACAGTGACTTATACCTGTAATTAATCCCAGCACTTTGGGAGGCCAAGATGAGTAGGTCACTTAAGGCCAGAAGCTCAAGCCAGCCTGCCCAATATTGCAAAACCCTGTCTCTACTAAAAACAAACAAAGAAACAAAAACAGCTGAATGTGGTGGTGCACACCTGTAATCCCAGCTACTTGGGAGGCGGAGGCATGAGAATCCCTTGAACCTGGAAGGTAGAGGTTGCAGTGAGCTGAGGTGGTGCCACTGTACCGCAGCCTGGGCAACAGGATGAGACTCTGTCTCAAAAAAAAAAAAAAAACAAGAAAAAGAAAGAAAGAAAATCTTTTAACATTTCACATAAGATTAGAAAAATCAGACATTATCCTCCCTCTTTGATCCATTTCCCTTTCCTCTTCTCACTACTTACTAGGGGGTTGCCTGTGTCAGAGCTCCCCTCCCTACTGTACTTCCAGGAACACCATCTGATTATTTGGGTAATGGTGGAACCCCTGAGCTACTGTAAGCTCTTTGCAACAGCACCACATTTCTATATATTTGGGTACATTTCTATATATTTGGGTAATGGTGGAACCCCTGAGCTACTGTAAGCTCTTTCCAACAGCATCACATTTCTATTCCAGACATGTGCTAGAAGTTCTCAAACCTATATTGAATAAAGTCAAAACACATTGGTTCTTTCATTCAAATTCCTTCACTATCTAGCCCTCATCTAATTTGACATTTATCCCTTGTAACTCCAAATATGGTACCTTTCCTGTTGCCAGAATAATCTCCTTACTCTCTTCTATAAACTGTATTATCATGTATGACTTTGTGCCTTTGCTTATTCTGTATTTTTTTGTTTTGAGGTCCCTTCTCTCTGTTCCATTCCCGCTAAAAAGCCCCTATCTTTCAGGATCCTGCTCAAGTCCCATTTTCTCCTGGTAACCTCCCCTGCTTATGTTCACCTTTCTGGGAACTCCTATAGTTCATACTATCTGGGTCACTTTTTTGGCACTGACATTCTGAACTGTCATGTGTTATACTAAACTCTAAAATATGTGCTAGATTTGTCTCTTAAATAAAACCATAAAAGGCCAGGTGTGGTGGTTCACACCTGTAATCCCAGCACTTTGGGAGGCCACGGTGGGCAGATCACTTGAGGTCAGGAGTTTGAGACCAGCCTGGCCAACATGGTGAAACCCTATCTCTACTAAAAATACAAAAATTAGCTGGGCATGGCAGTGCACACCTGTAATACTAGCTACTTGGGAGGCTGAGGTAGGAGAATCACTTGAACACAGGAGGTGGAGGTTGCAGGGAGCTGAGATGGCGCCACTGCACTCTAGCCTGGGCAACAAGCGAGACTCTTGTCTCAAAACAAAAACAAAAACAAAAACCCATAAAGTTCTGGAGGACAGGGATACAGGGATTGTTACCTACCCTTATTTTCACATACCCTCATACACCATCAGTTCCTGACATGCCACTAGGTGCATGGAAGCTGTCATCAAATACTTGTTAAATCATCATTAAATGAATGAGTGAGTGCATTAGTGAATGAATGAATGAACAAGGGTACACATAAATAAATGAACAAATGAATGAATGCATTTACCCCAAATTCCTACCACATGGAGGTTTGTCACAGACAAAACCCAGAGAGTCAAAGCCAACAGGAGGCTTGTAGTTCAGAGACTATGGCAGGGATAGAGGGTGGGGCTGGCAAATGAGAGAGTTTGAGTCCACCTGCCCTCTGTGTTTTAGGAGAGTGCATTCTTGCACTCTGCCTATGCATACAGGGCTCACTGTCTTTCATGATGCCAGTCATAAATAGCTACACATTGAATTATTTCTGTATTAGTGTCTGTTTATACTCCTAAGTCCTTTCTGAAGCTAAGGGTTTCTGCCCCTGAGACCCCCATGGAGCCTTCACACAGCTCTTTGGAGTTGTCGAACTACACCTTCATAAACAGTTCTTCCAATGAAGGAAGGGAAATTAAGAGATTCTTCCTCTCAGATGGAATGACCTGATAAAATTACTACATTACCATTATCTCTTGCAAGTCTTCCCTAAGGTCTAATAATTTCCATTAAGACCTTGTAAGAACAAGTCAGAAGTGTGTGGTCCATTTTCTCTTTAATAGGAAATGCCAGCACACGTCTGTGGACTGGCAGAATGCATTCATATCTCACACAGGAGCAATGCTGGGACATTCTAAATGAGCTCCATGGTGTGTAATCATGGGGCCAAGAAATGAAAGCATAAAACATTATGTGATCTGATCGACACAAAAGAAAGAAATGGAAACTTGGCTGGTCCTAGCAAAGCCCCAGATAACCTGAGAGAGTAATCTAATTAATTTTTAACTACATGGCTTTCATGAATTCTACATGGAATACAGAGTTTGGAAATAACATAAGCTACATCAGCTCCTGGAAGAATGGAGGAAACTTTTATTTATTTAATACATTCAATTTCCAGATTTCTTAGTCAAATATGAACAAATATACACACTCAGAAGGAAAGGCTTCACCACTGGATGTTATGGGATTGGAGTGGAATGGGGAATATGGTAGACCAGGGCAGATGGAAGTTTAACGAAGAAAGAAATGGGTGGTGACAAAAATCAAAGAACCCCTCTCACTTATCCAAAGGAACACAATGTCAGGGGCTGGGAAATTTCATCATGCCTGCCATTTCCATGGCCTCCCTTGTGAGGAGTTGGTTACCAGCAGATGTAACATATAAGTGTACATTTAAAACCAGTACACTGGCCATAGCGAAGCTGACCAAGAATGGCAGCTTAACCCAATCACAGCTATCTACACATGACTAGGTGACCTTGTTTAAGATCTCTGCCGAGAGGCTAACTCTGTGCTGGCGGGGACTGACTGACCAATCAGATTTTTTTTTCTTGGGTAATGTGATTTGGGGGTACAGTCTCTGGGTCTATAAGAGTGGGTTCTTTGGAAGAAGAAAGCAAGAAGTTGACGCACCTCATAGTAGCACAGTAGAAAAGTGAGGAACAGAAAGATGCCAGCCCTTGAAGAAACAATAAGGTGGCCCATTCTCTAGAGTTGTTTCTTAAAAGACATTTTAGCCTTGGTGGGCAGGGCTCTTTAACTAAGGCATCCTAAATGAGTGTCCTTCTTTTCCATCCCAAGTACCAATAAACATGCTGCATAACTGTTCCCCACCTAGGGTCTCTGAGATGGATCGAGGCTATTCAAGCATCTATGAGCTTGACAGAAAGAAAGTCTTCAATGGTCCTTCTGACATTTTCTTGTTTGTATTTTAGCCTCAGATTAAAAAAAAAAAAATGAGCTGAAATTCTTCATCCTCACTTCTTTGTCTGAATTGAAATGCAATACATGTTATATAACATTCAGGGTAGACCTCTACCATCAAAATTAAATTAGTGGTGGGCAAAATGAGAGAGATTTGAGAAAGGAGAATGTGTGTCTTTAGAATTCCATGTGGTAGCCTAAACAGAAGAGGGAAGCATTCTAAAGTAGGTTAGCACATCCAATTACCTATCAAAGTTAAGAGGGGGTTTTCTATAGCAATCCCTCTGAAAAACTAGGATTTGAAATGCTTGAAGTGTGCTTGCTCGAAAATGATAACAATCCAATATTTGTGATTCCAAAGTTCTAAGTGTTGAAAGCTCAGACTGAGGCATGCTGGTTTTAATGACGCATATTTTATCCTAGACTTGGGTCATGAATTACTCACAATTTCTCTTCATGTAGCACATTTGTACTCTTCATGGATCAAGAGCTTCATTAGACTATTTTCTTACTATAAAAACTCGCACAGTTTCACCAGACAGCTGGGCAGTGTGTTGATCCTGAATGGAATCTGAGCTGTAATCTCATCTGACATGTGTTAAGGCATTTCCGTCCATGTTTAGGAGGTGCTTCTATAGCTGAATATGTACGTGGAATCTAGAAGCTTCGAACCACATTTAATGTGAAGTTCACACTCTCTTTGTTATAAGGTCCACAGAGTAGCCACAGCTTTAGATAGAAGGATGAGCCACATGCTAACATATTAGAACAGGTACCAGCAGAGGCTACCAAGGCAATAGTAGGAAAAAATATGTAATTCCATGTGACAATCTAGAGAGAAGAAGGAAACATTCTAAAGTAGATTAGCACATCCAATTAGTAAAGGAGGTGAAATTTGTCTCTTTCTCACATATGGTGTTCTCTCATTCAACAAACATGTGGTTGAGTACCATCTCTGTGCCCGGCACTCTGAGATACAGGGGCACCAAGATGAATAGGAGCAGCACTTGCTCAAAGGTATGCACAGTCTAGTGAGTGTCAAGGGTGAACTGCACAACAGTATCTGGAAGGGTCCTTCACCAAGTCAGGAAAATCAAGTAATGTACAAGGTATCTGGTTCATGCTAGATGTGGGGTTTTTCCCCTAGTTTCATTGAGGTATAACTGACAAATAAAACTTGTATATATTTAAGGTGTACAATGTGATGATCAGATATATGTATACCTTATCAAGTGATTACCACAATCAAGCTAATTAACACTTTCATTGTCTCATAGGTAACCTTTCTTGTGTGTGGTGAAAACAAAATGTGGCTTTTTAAAATGACAAGAATATATGTCATTTTAGAAAATGTAAAATGTTTTAAAGTTAAGGAAAAGGAAAGAGAAGACTTCGCAGTTTAGGATCTGGCAAAAACAAGGTGAGAGCAAAATGCATAAAGACATATTAATCTTTCAAATTCCGTAAATCCCACTTTGCCCCAGACAATTCCAGTTTCAGCTGTTATACCAAGGTAATTATTAATTAATCAATTAATTATTAATTTTTAGAGACAGGGTCTCGTTCTGTCACCCAGGCTAGGGTGCAGTGGCATGACCGTAGCTTACGATAACCTCATAACCTGGGCTCAAGCCGTCCTCCCACCTCAGCCTCCACAGTAGCTAGGACAACAAGCATATGTCACCACACCTGGCTAAGTAGTTTTATTTTTTTTATTTTTTCGAGATGCATTCTTACTATGGTGCCCAGGCTGGAGTGAAAGAAATGGTTATTCACAGGCACAATCCCACTATTGATCAGCATGGGAGTTTTGGCCTGTTCTGTTTCCAAACTGGGCTGCTTCTCCCCTCCTTAGACAACTTGGGGGTCCCCTGCTCCTTGGAGGTCACCACACTGATGCCGAACTTAGTGTGGATACCCGATCAACAAAGCGCACTACAGCCCAGAACTCCTGGGCTCAAGCAATCCTCTCACCTCAGCCTCCCGAGTAGCTGGAACTACAGGCACACTCTACCACACCCGGTGAGATTCTTTGTTTTGTTTTTCTCTTGTAGAGACAAGGGTCTTGCTATGTTGCTCAGGCTGGTCTCAGACTTCTGGCCTCAAGCTATCCTACCCTTTCACCTCAGCCTCCCAAGCACTAGGATTACCCAGGTGAGCCTCTGTACTCAGCTGCAATGTAATTATTAACAGCTCTCCTTTCACTCACAAAAACTGTCCCAACTTGACCATGAATTATATGGTCACCCAAGTTTGAAGGAATTCTCATGGGCACAACAGAGAAAAAGCTTATGCTGCACACAGGAACCTAAGCTAGAGGATGTAGAAAACATAGTTGTAGCTCAGCCATTCTCCCTAGAGAACTGCATTTTGTTTGTGTCATTTGCATATGTTGTGTATCTTTAACATACATGCGTGTTGTTAGTCTGCATTACAATTCTCTACAGTGTAGAAGAAAAATGTAATTGGTATTAATACTATATAGTATAATACCCACAAAACGCCCACTGATATGTTTAATAATTAGATGATGGGTGTTCTGAATACTTTAATGGGATGTGGAACTCCTTGGCGGATTGTTACATAGATGTTTAAGATGTTTGGTGGTGGCTGGGCACAATAGCTCACACCTGTAATCCCAGCACTTTGGGAGGCTGAGGTGGGTGGACCATTTGAGGTCAGGAGTTAAGACCAGCCTGACAAACATGGTGAAACCCCGTCACTACTAAAATGCAAAAAAATTAGCCAGGCGTGGTGGTGAGCACCTGTAATCCCAGCTACTCAGGAGGCTTAGACAGGAGAATCACTTGAACCCAGGAGGTGGAGGTTGCAGTGAGCCAAGATCATTCCACTGCACTCCAGCCTGGGCGACAGAGTGAGACTCCGTCAAAAGAAAAAGATAGATGTTTGGTGGTAATTGGAACAAATTGATTGCAGTTTATTTTTGAATAAGCCCATTCCAATAATCCTCTATCTGGCACATTTTCAGGAATAAATTAAATTGATAACGGGGATATTTACATCATTGGGTTGTGAAGATGAACTAGAACAAGCATGTATAGAGCATGTGGACTACAGTGGATGCCCTCCCCTGAAGCAGAAGTGAAAACATCGGTGTGTAGAGAGTAGGAATTTCAGCCCCCAAGCTCAGTGCACAAGAACGATTACTTCCGTTATGGGTCCGATGGGCTAAAATTAAGGTGTCAGCAGGGCTGGCTCCTTCTAGAAGCTCTAGAGGAGAATCTGTTTAACTTGCTTTTCCCACCCTCTATAGGCCACCTGCACTCCTTGGCTGGAACCCCTCAAGCCAGCAGCGCAGCATCGTCACAACTCCTTCGCTGATTCTGCTCTCCCGCCTCCCTCTTATGAGGGGCTTTGGGATCACATCAGGTCCATCTGGGTATTCCAGGATACTTCCCCACCTCAAGATCTTTCACATAATCACACCTATAAAGTCTCTTTTTGCCACACAAGGTAACATAGTTCTGAGAATTAGAATGTGAACATTTTGGGGGGACCATTTGTCCTTGTACCTCCCACACACCCGTTCACTCCCTGGGGCCTGGCTGCATCCAGGCTCTACTGGAAAGCATGGGGAAGGCCCCTTTTGGACCCCCACTTCTGTATGCATTCATACCCATTTACCTCCTTAATTCTCCCCCACCCTGACCCAGGAAAATATTTTTCACATTTAGAGGAAAGCTCTTCGCTCTCCCAAACATTTTGTTCAAACCCAGAATCTATTGTGTCCCTAAAGATTTAGTCATTTAGAGCACAAAACAAGTAACTTACCATCTGCTTTTGATTTTTAGCCAGTTTGCCGTCTTCTCCTGAGATTATGGATGACTGCCAACTATCTGATTGAAAGGAAGGAGGCAAAAGGGGAAATACAGGAAGAGAAAAGTCTGTAAATTAGCATCTCAAAGTATTGTCCAGTCACATTTGCAAAAGAACATCCAACCTTTTGAGGGCCAAGCATAAAGGATGTCAGGGAGGGTCTCAGAGGAAATCTCTTCTTTCCTCTGGTGTCTTCTCATCCTTATTTCCACTGTAGCCACCCCCTCACTTGGCTCTGGGAGCATCCTGCCTCCTCACGACCAAATATTGCCCAGAACCCTTTGCTGTATTCTCCCTAGCATACCTGAGACAGACTGGTGTTTTCACAGAGAGCAGTACTCAGTGCCAAGACAGACAAAAAGGAAATTGTTACTCAAAATACAAACACCATACAAATTATTAAGACTTCCTTAGAGAATTGTCTGGCCCAAGATCATACTCTCTGGCCAAGGAGGCTGTTCCAGCTAGTAGTGTGTCTGGCTTTCTCCCTTACTCTCACCCGCACTGACACCTGCATCTTACCTTTTACTCCAAAGCAGGTGCCATGGTATTCTCTGACACAGGGCAGCACACCAGACAATGCCTCTTCCTCCTGGCCCAAGTAAAACAGAGCCCACATTCTCACATCTGCCATTGTCCCTGCCATTCAGCCGGGCTTTTCATCTGAGCGACTTCCCCAGCCTAAGGACGGCACCGCCATGATGGACAAATGGATAATCTCACCCTTTGCATCTTAGGTTATCAACTCTGCCTGTGGAACTCACCTCCCATGGTCATTTCTATATGTACTCATAGGTAAGGATAACTCCCCACCACACCACACACAGCCACACACAGCCACACACACACACCCACACACACACAAATACAGCTCTACAATATCAAAGAATGTCAAGAATGTGATAACTACATTTTTCTTACATAACCATAGTTATGGAGCAAGAAGGTAAATTTTCCAAAGGCACACTGTGGAATTTTAGGAGGAGAAAATATAATTTCTTTTTAAAAAAACAAAAATACAGCAACCCAACTAAAAAATGAGCAAAGGGCCTAAATAGACATTTTTCCCCAAAGAAGATACACACATGGCCAACAAGCACATGAGAAGATGATCAATATTAGTCACCAGGGAAATGCAAATCGAAACTACAGTGCAATGAGGTAGAACTTCACAAACACTATGATGGCTATAATTTTTTTAAACACACAAAATGCAAAGGTAACAAGTTGGTGAGCATTAGAGAAATTGGAACCCTCATCCGTTTCTGGTGGGAATGTAAAATGGTGTCGCTACTATGGAATATAGGCTGGTGGTCCCTCAAAAATTTAAAGATAGAATTACCATATGACTCAGAAACTCCACCCCAGGACTATACCCAAAAGAACAAAAAACAGGCACTCAAATATTTGTATATGAATGTTCATAGCAGCACTCTTGACAATAACCAAAAACTAGAAACAATCCAAATGTTCATCACGGGACAAAGAAAGTGTGGTATGTACATATGTATAAAATAGAATATTACTCACTCATAAAAAGAAATGAAGTACTGATACGTGCTACCGCGAAGATGAGCCTTGAAAACCTTATGCTAAGTAAAGGAATCCGGATGCAAAAGGTCACATATTGTATAATTCCATTTTTATGAAATACCCAGAAAAGGCAAAACCATAGAAACAGAAAGCAGATTTGTGATTACCAGGGGCCAGAGAAAAGGGATGGGGAGATGACTATTTAATGAGTATGGAGTTTTCTTTACGGATGATGAAAATGTTTTGGAGCTAGATAGAGGTCGTGAATGCACAATATTGTGAATGTACTAAATGTCACTGGATTGTACACTTTACAGTGGTTAATTTTATGTTATGTGAATGTCATCTCAGTCTTTTTAAAAAGGGGGAAAATTACAGAACTAGGAGTAAGAGGACCAGAGATTGAGTCCTGACTTTAGTGCTTATTAGCCACTTCACTATAGGCAAGAAATTTAAATTCCAAGTCTCAGTTTCCTCATCTGCAAAGCAAGACTAATAATATTTGTACCACCTGCTTCATATGATTATTGTAGGAACAAGATGAGATATTGTTTGGTATATTTATGTATATTTTGTATATTTATGTCATGTAAAAGTGATATAAAATGCTAGATATTATCATTATTGAGTCATTAAAATGTATACTCAGTAAGAAAACTGAAAGCTCCCTTTCGTACTTTTACAAGATCCAAGTTGTGATAAGCGTACCCACAACTGTCTATTTTGTTCATTTTTTCTTGAAACATGATCTCACTCTGTCACCCAGGCTGGAGTGAAGTGGCCCAATCATGGCTTACTGCAGCCTCAAACTCCTGAGCTCAAGCAATCTTCCTGCCTCAGCCTCCCAAGTAGATGGGACTACAGATGTGCACCACCACACCTGTCTAGTTTTATATATATTTGTAGAAACAGGGTCTTGCTATGTTGCCCAGGCTAGTTTTAAACTTCTAAACTCAAGCAATCCTCCTGCCTCAGATCCCAAAGTGCTGGGATTACAGGCATGAGCCACTATACCCAGCCACAACTTTCTATTTTTAATTTATATATTGTAATAAAAGGATTATAATAGATCACTTTTATTCAGACAAGAAGGCAGCATTTAAAAAATTTACTCTAGAATGTCAAGCCTCATTGTAGAAGTGACCTTAAGCAAGGAAGATAAAACATACATCATGAATTCTTTACATATAGGTGACAGAAATGTGAGTCATTTTATATGCCAAACAGGCCCAAGTGACACATCAGTATTTGTGGTGTATAAGTTCTCCTTGAAGCAGGTGATATGGTTTGGCTGTGTCCCCACCCAAATCTCATACTGAAATGTAACTCCCACAGTTCCCATGTATTGTAGGTGGGACCCAGTAGGAGGTGATTGAATTATGGGGGTGGGTCTTTCTCATGCTGTTCTTGTGATGGTGAGTGGGTCCCGTGAGATCTGATGGTTTTAAAAAGAGGAGTTCCCCTGTACAAGCTCTCTTTGCCTGCTGCCATCCATGGAAGATTTGACTTGCTCCTTCTTGCCTTCTGCCATGATTGTGAGGCACCCCCTCAGCCATGTGAAACTATAAGTCCAATAAAACTCTTTCTTTTGTAAATTGCCCAGTCTCAGGTATGTCTTTATCAGCAGCATGAAAATGGACTAATACAGCAGGTTTTCACAATATTTTCAACAAAGTAATGATAAAAATATGGGGGGATATTACAACATCTTTAGTTTAAGAAAACATAAATAGGGCTTACTCCATGGTTGCAATGGTTTAATGTTTAGTTAGGAAATACTAACAAAAGATCAAGTTTCTTTTTCTTTTTCGCTCTCTGTTTCTTGAATAACATAATCAGTCTCAAAGAAATTTGATTGTAAAGAAGTAAAGTCTGATGAAATAGGGTTTTGTAGCATATTTATGAGACTGGTAAGTAGTTACTCTTCTCTGACTTTATATCTCTATACTATCTCTCCAAAGTATGCTAGCTGATAATTTCTTGAAATATTTTTTAGGGTAAAATACAAGACAGTTGAGGGTTTTATAGGATTTTACAAATAGCCTAGACTATTTAAATATAAATCCATTTTTCTTGATAATGTCATAGTCATTTCATGCCACCATAACATTCTTGCCATCTAATAATCAAAGCCTTACTGCACCCAGCAAGTTTTTTTTTTTTTTTTTTGGTAAAAATTATTCATTTTGTACTATTTAGTAATCAGCAATAAAATTCTCTAGCACAGACTAAACACATGCAATTGTCTTGAGTTTCAGGCAAAATTATAATAGGTCAGTCCATTCAGAATATGTAATGTTATTGTTATGATACTGGTTCTGTTGTATTACTAAACACACTACAATTGTTCAGCAGCAAACACATCAGTCCCCAAAATTCTGTAAACCCATCACGATTCTGGAGTTGGAAGCCAGGATCAAAACAGATGGTTGGAAATAACCAAGGAGGGTGAGGGTTGAAAAATTATCTGTTGGGTACAATGTTCACTATTTGGGTAATGGGCCCCCTAGAAGCCCAATCACCACCAGTATGTAACACATCCATGGAACAAACATGCACATGTACCTCCAAATCTAAATAAAATAAAAAATTTAAAAAAGGACTTCTTGGAATCCTAAGTAACCAAGGACACTTCATGAACTCCATATCAGGGTTTTTATATACCAAGTTACATATATAACTAGTTCATTTTCCTATTTTTAATTAATCTAAGTTGTGTATGCACCAAGAAAGATTGCTTGCAAGCATGGGATGTGTTAATACATTTCCCAAAAGAACTTAGCATTTTAGTTAATATTATCGTAAGTAAATACAATAATTCTATTTTTGGACTATTAAAAATAGTTTTCAGCCCTTTATTACTATGTGCAAGAAATTATATGCATCAGTAGCTTGGGTAGTAAACAGAAAAGATCTAACATTATTGAGTACTTATGATGTGCTAGATTCTGTCCTAGACACTATGTATATGGTTCTGACACATATATAAATATAAAAATCTTATTTAATTATCACCAAAATTTTGTGAAGAAGGTGTCATTATCACCTCCTTTTTAGAGATGAAGATACTAAGGCTCACAGAGTTTAAGTAAATTGTCTGAGGTCCCATTGCTAATTGGTCAAATTGCAACTCAATCCCAGTGCCCTTAAGGGCGAGGCTTAAACACCCAAGTTAATTTAAGAGCAAGGCTTAAACACCCAAGTTAATGACTTAACTAAGGAACCTAGCATCCCAACATCAAACAAGCCTCCTGAATGTTGAGAATAGAAAACCAGAACCAAGCCCGGATTGCTAGGTGGATGAATGCTCCTCTAACAAGTATTTTCTAAGCACCCGCTATCGGTCTTGCCTTATGGAGTGTGAATGAGACAGACTTGGCCCCTGCCTTCACAGAGCTTAGACTCTAACAGTTTGGTTAAGACATTGAACCAGTGATCAAGTGGTCTAAAGACCTATGAAAGTGGTGGTGAGAACATGCCACAGGAGAAAAATCTTCTGGCTCCCAATTAGATTCTCAAGATTATGGGGAGGAAGGTGAAAATAAATCCTGTAACAGTGGCAAACAATACATTTAACAAGAGGCCTTTGAGTCAACAAGCATGACAGGGCACCAACAAAGTGCAAGATACCAAGCTGAGCCCTGCTCTTCATAAGACGTTCCCATATTTCATGCATCTCCTATTTCATATGTACGGGCGTCTCCTAGGGAAAGCTGTATTTTTGCTGAAAGATCACACGTTTTGTTAAAGATTTCATTGGTTATCCCAAAAATAGTATGGAGATAAGAGTGTCTTCCATGTGGTGAGCCTGGCTGGACTTGAGGACACAGGGGCAGGGTGCTCCAGACCAGATTACACGCAGGCAATAACCACAGAATTGGAGCATTCAGGTCGTGTCTCCCTCCAATGCATCTAACTGTGGAAACTCAATCAGGTCCAGAAATGAATCAATTTCCTTTGCCTGTGTCCTTAAATTTGATGAATAGAGCCTTTGCTTAGAGCTACTGAAGCTGCTATTCATCTCAGTTAGTTGCTAAATAAAACGTTGTTCTTGGATGTAATTCTGGCAAATATGACTTTGGAGATTTTTCGTGTAACTGTGTAAGTACAAATTATTCCCCAAGTGATCCTACATTCGAGCTATTTTTGTTCCACGTGCTCCATATTTTTTTCCATGTTAGAGACTAGGAATCTAGAAGACCAGGTTTTCTTGTTGAGTGGTGAGGAAGATAAATCTGAGTACACGTGCAAATTTTTGTGAAATAAACAGCAAAGTTATCCTCACTGAAAATTACCTTTCTAGTCAGTGCAATTTGATAATCTGGAAATAGTTTTGGACTTTTAGACACATAAATTTAAAGTAATAAAAAAGACAAAGCTTGAAAAAATAAATAAGCCTGTGTCTTATCAGGGAATCAATGATTTTAACTTGAAATCATTGAACTTTCTTCATACAATAGTCCAGAACTCTGTTATCCTCTATGGTTAAGGATTTGCCCAGGGTCACGTAAGTAGTTACTGGTAGAATGTAACTGGACCATGAGTTCTTTTTTCCCCTTTCTTTACATCTTTAAATAAAATTTTGTTTTCAGTCTAAGTGAGGCATGTTCATAGTTTAGAAAGTAAAACAGTAACAGCTACAAGGCTTCTCACAAAAACACTAATCCCTGACTCACCCTTCACTACACTCCTGGTCTCTGTCTTCAGAGAGTACCACTTTTGAGGTATTGTTTGTAGGATTTACACATGTTAATTTTTCTAAGTCGTATGTTCTTATCCATAACTTTTGTTATAAAATTTTTTTAACTTATATATATAGACAATTATATACACACATGCATTCAGTATATCCTTTAAAAGTAAGCTGCAAACATCATACTTCACTCCTAAACACTATATGGTTATACTAAATATAAAATTGTGCTGTCTTTTTGTCCTCTGTTTTAGACAATATCACTTGACTTTCTAGTATGAGAGTTGAGGATTTCATTTTCTTTTTCTTTTTGAGACAGTTTTGTTCTGTGCCCAGGCTGGAGTGCAGTGGCGTGATCTCAGCTCACTGCAACCTCCACCTCCTGGGTTTAAAAGATTCTCCTCCTTCAGCCTCTCTAGTAGCTGAGATTACAGATGTGTGCCACAATGCCTGGCTAATTTTTTATTTTAGTAGAGACAGCTTGGAGACATAAGCTTCACCATGTTAGCCAGGCTGGTCTTGAACTCCTGACCTCAGGTGATCCGCCGGCCTCAGCCTCCCAAAGTGCTAGAATTACAGAAGTAAGCCATGGTGCCTGGCCTGAGGATTTCATTTTCTTCCACCACCATCCATCTGCTTCACCTCCTTCATCCTCCCAGTACATGGTACAGTTTTAGATTAAATATATTCAACATCATACACCCTTTGTTTTTCCTGAAGTTAATAATTGCCTTGATTTTTCATTTGCTTACTTTCTTTGCTAGTTTCTTATCAATTGTTCTTATATCTCCCAAAAACCTTTTAAAACATTTCACTCACAGACCAATCTCATCCAGCTAATCTATCAGATATATTTCTATATGTATAGATATATATAAATTTTTTTTAAAGATGCCCTTCTAGAGGACTCCACTCTCCTTCTATCCTTCTGTCTAAGCTTATTACTACCACACCTACTGGCAGCTGCCATCTTGAGACCTCCTTTGGCTGTCATCCCTGAACTA
Source organism: Piliocolobus tephrosceles (assembly GCF_002776525.5). Taxonomy (NCBI): domain Eukaryota; kingdom Metazoa; phylum Chordata; class Mammalia; order Primates; family Cercopithecidae; genus Piliocolobus; species Piliocolobus tephrosceles. The sequence continues at coordinate 166,817,447 of NC_045437.1, forward strand.
CCTTTGCCCATCTCTGGGTTTAGATTCTCTGTCTCGTGGGACTCATGTCTTCCTCTTGCTTGGTGCACTCTCTTGTGTTGGTGGGACACAGCTTCTAACAGCATTATGAGGTGGAAAGGGAAGCACAATAGCACTAGTCTATCTCTTGAGTCACACTGCTCCAGTCAGGACTGATTTCCCTCCTCTCCTGCTGTGTAACTGTTATCCTGATATCCTGTTCCCAATTATCCCAAGGATTCCTGTTACCATACTCCCATGTTCAAGCTTCCTGGTGCATATACTGTGTTTTACTCTTTCTTGGTTTATTTACTCCCTTGCTTTGGCAAGGTACAGCCTTTAGAAGCTTCCTAAGAAAAGGTGCAGGGGAGGTAACAGTTTTTAGAACTTTCAAGTCTGAAAAATGTCTTTTTTTCTATACTAAATATCGTGACTGGTAATGAATTGTAGGCTGGGAATAATTCCTTCAGAATTTGGTGTGATTCCACCACTGTCTCTTAGCTTCTGGTGATGCAGTTGAGAAGTCTGAAACCATTCTGACCCTTGATCCTTTGTATGTGATCTGTTTTGTGTATCCTTTTTTGTAACTCAGAGAATCTTCTCCTTATTTCAAAATTTTAAATTGATATGTTTTGGTGTGGGTCACTTTAATTCATGATGCTTGACACCTCATGGGCCAATTAAGTCAAGTCATGTTCTTCAGTTCTGAGATTTTTTTAAAAAGTACTTTCTTATACTTTCTTCCACTCCGTTTTCTATGTTCTCTTTGTAAAAAAGAAAAAAAGAAAGAAAAACTGCTATTACTGGAACTTCAGTACTAGTTATATAATTTTATTATCTTTTATCTTGTAGTTTCCATTTTCCTTTTTTCTCTATTTTCTGAAAGATTTATTCAACTTTCTTTTTCAGTATTTCACATTCCAACCACAACATTTTTGCTATTATGCTTTCAATTTCTAAAAATTAATTTTTGTTCTTTGAAGCTTCTTATGTTTTTGTTTTGTTTTTTGGTTAATAACATTTGTTAACTAAATGTAGTATCTTCTCTTAACATTCTGTAAATATTAATGACCTTTTTGGGGTTTTGTTTCATTTAGTTTTCTTCTTTCTGCATTTCTTCTGATTTCTTCAAATTGCTTTTCTTTCTGTTGGTTCATTTTCACCTCTCTCTTCTTGATTAGTGACACCCCTTATGCCTGGCAATCTTTGGCTGTCTGCTTATGTTTAATATGGGGAACTGGAAAGCTGATTGGAAGTTTTGAGACGCTTGCTTTGAGTTTATCCATGATGAACTTAATTGAAGAATTATCTGGCTGGGTTATTTTAGGGCACCTTTTGGCATCAGTCAGTATCTTTAGGTCTTTTTTCTAGGGCTGATCAATTTCCAGTTGGGATACTGTTCTCTCTTCCTGCCTAGAAGGAAAAAAAATAACTTTCTGTATTCCGAGAGTCAAGTGGGAGGAAAAACAGAAAGGAGTCAGCATCCAGTGCACAAACATTTGCCTAACTTCCTTGTTTTAATATGGTAGCCCCAAAAAGCCCTGCCTGGCATTTCCCAGTCCGGATATAATCAGTTCACCCTCTGCAGGAAATAAAGCTCCTGGGCTGAGGGGCCAGTTCCCAGGGTGGAGTGGGCAGCCGGCAGAAGGGCCTGCTCACTCCCTCAACAGCTGTCATTTGAGCCTCTGTGTTTTGCTCTTCACCACCCAACTTCTTCCTTCTAGTCCAGCCCTCCTCCTCCTCAAACGAAGCCTTTACGCTCAAACCAAGTGGTGCTGCCACTGCTCACGCCTTTTGAGGACCGTGCTTCAAAATCAGGTTAGTTCTCAGCTTTTTCCACTGCAGGCTTAGATTTTGGTTTCCTGCATTTGCTAAGATGCCTCCTGTCCATCTGCTTTCTCATTTACAAAATGTTGTTCTTATCTCTTGTTTTGTCCACTCTGCCCTGATGAGTTTACCTTTCACTTTAAATCTCTCTGCTATAGTTTTTGTACGGTTTCAGGAGGGAGCAAAATTAGACAAATAGGTTCAATCTGCCATGTTATCTAGGACGCTCTATTGTGTTTTTTCTACTCTATTATAGATATTTGTGCTAATCGTGTAAAGCATGTAACTCAGGAATATGTAATAAAGATAATTATGGTACTTTCACAAGTAATCACCTTAATCAGCTAAAGTGGTTTTATGTCAGATAAAACCACAAAGTAATGACAAGAGGTTATGAATTTTAAAAGGAAGAAAGGGTTGAAAAACAGGGGAGGGAAGAAAAAGAATTTTAATTTGTTGCGGATGATGTAAGTTTCAACAATTTTGTAGAAGAAAAATGATTATCTAATACAAGAGCAGTCTTAAGAAGCTTATTATTGATTCATGGTATGGACAAAGAGGAAAAAGAGGAAACCCCAGGGAATAAAATTCTCCAAGTTTGGGCATTCTGCCTTTAGGGATATGCAGCTAATAACAGTCATGACATGAAGAGACCCTTCTTCAATGGTGAACTGCCTGGACTTGTTTTTTTACCCCTATCTCCCATCCCACCCTCCCTCTTCTGAGTCTTTAAAGTCCATTATATCATTCTGTATGCCTTTGTGAGCTCAAAGTTAGGTCTCACTTATAAGTGACAGCATATGGTTTTTGCTTTTCCACTCCTGTGTTAATTCATTTAGAATAATGACCTCCAGCTCCATCCAAGTTGCTCCAAATAAATTATTTTGTTCCTTTTAATGGCTGAGTAGTATTCCATGGTGTATATATACCACATTTTCTTTATCCACTCATTTGTTGATAGGCACTTAGGTTGGTTTCACATCTTTACACTTGTGAATTGTGCTACTATAAACATGTGTGCAAGTGTCTTTCTCATATGACTTCTTTTCCTTTGGTAGATACCCAGCCATGGGAATCCTGGATTGAATGGTAGATCTACTTTTTGCTCTTTAAGGAATCTCCATACTGTTTTCCATAGAGGTTGCACTAATTTACATTCCCACCAGCAGTGTACAAGTGTTCCCCTTTCCCCACATCCATGCCATTTATTGTTTTCTGACTTTTTAATAATAGCCAATCTTTTTTTTTTTTTTTTTTTTCCGAGACAGAGCCTCACTCTGTCACCCAGGCTGGAGTGCAATGGTGGAAATCTTGGCTCACTGCAACCTCTGCCTCCCAGGTTCAAGTGATTCTCCTGCCTCTCCCAAGTAGCTGGGATTTCAGGCATCTGCCACCACGCCTGGCTAATGTTTGTATTTTTAGGAGAGACAGGGTTTCCCCATGTTGGCCAGGCTAGTCTTGAAGTCCTGACCTTAAGTGACCCACCCGCCTCAGCCTCCCAAAGTGCTGGGATTAGAGACATGAGCCACCGCACCTGGCCTAATAATAGCCATTCTTACAGGAGTAAGGTGGTACCTCATTATGGTTTTAATTTGCATTTCCCTGATGATTAGTGACATTGAGCATTTTTTCATGTTTTTTGGCCATTTATATCTTATTTTGAGAAATGTCTATGTCCTTTGTCCACTTTTTAATGAGATTATTGGTTTTTTTCATGCTGATTTGAGTTTCTTGTAGGTTCTGGATATCAGTCAGACACATAGTTTGCAAATATTTTCTCCCATTCTGTGGGTTGTCTATTTATTCTGGTGATTATTTCTTTTGCTCTGCAGAAGTTTTTTAGTTTAATTAGGTCCCATTTATTTATTTTTGTGTTTATTGCATTTGCTTTTGGGATCTTAGGCATGAATTCTTTGCTTAGGCCAATGTCTAGAAGTTTTTTTCAATGTTGTCTTCTAGAGTTTTTATAGTTTCAGCTCTTATTTTAGTCTTTGATCCATCTTGAGTTGATTTTTGCATAAGACAAGAGATACAGATTCAGTTTCAATTCTTCTCTATGTGACTTGCCAGTTTTCCCAGCACTATTTATTAAATAGGGTGTCCATTCCCCAGTGTATATTTTTGTATGCTTTGTGGAAGATCATGCTGGTATAACTTTGGTAACTACAGCCTTGTAGTAGAATTTGAAGTCCAGCAATGTGATGCCTCCAGATTTGTTCTTTTTGCTTAGGATTGCTTTGGCTATGTGGGCTCTTTGTTGGTTCCATATGAATTTTAGGGTTGTTTTTTCTAACTTCATGAAAACGTTGATATTTTGATGACAATTTCATTGAATATGTAGATTGCTTTGGGTAGTATGGTCATTTTCACAACATTGAATCTTTCAATCCGTGAACATGGGATGCATTTCCATTTGTTTGTGTAATCTATGATTTCTTTCAGCAGTGTTTTATAGTTCTCCCTGTAGAGATACTTCGCCTCTTTGGTTAGGTATATTCCTAAGTATTTTATTTTATTTTATTGCAGCTATTGTAAAAGGGATTTAGTTTTTATTTTGATTCTCAGCTTGGTTGTTGTTGGTGAATAGCAGTGCTGCTGATTTGTATACATCAATTTTGTAACCTGAGACTTTACTGAACTCATTTACCAAATCTAAGAGTCTTTTCTGAAGAGTCTTTAGGATTTTATAGTTATATAATCATATCATCTGCAAACAGTGGTAGTTTGACTTCCTCTTTTCTAATTTGGATGCCCTTTATTTCTTTCTCTTGCCTAATTGCTCTGGCTAGGACTTCCAGAACTGTGTTGAATAGGAGGGGTGAAAGTGGGCATCCTTGCCTCGTTACTGTTCTCAGGAGGAATGCTTTCAACTTTTTCCCATTCAGTATGATGTTGGCTGTGGGTTTATCATATATGGCTTCTACTATTTTGAGGTAGGCCCCTTCTATGCTTAGGTTGTTGAGAGTTTTTATCTAAAGAGATACTGATTTTTTTTCAAATGCGTTTTCTGCATCTATTGAGGTGATCATATGGTTTTTTGTCTTAATTCTGTTTATGTGATAAATCTTATTTATTGACTTGCATATATTAAACTATCCCTGCATCCCTGTGCTGAAACTCGATCATGATGAATTCTCTTTGATCTCTTTGATCTCTTTGATCTCTTTGATGAAATCTCTTTGAATTGTGCTACTATAAACATGTGTGCAAGTGTCTTTCTCATATGACTTCTTTTCCTTTGGTAGATACCCAGCCATGGGAATCCTGGATTGAATGGTAGATCTACTTTTTCTACTAGATCTACTAGCTACTAGATCTACTAGCTGGATTCAGTTAGCTAGTATTTTGTTGAGGACTTTTGCATCTATGTTCATCAGGAAAATTGGTCTGTAGTTTTCCGTTTTTGTTGTGTACTTTCCTGACTTTGGTATCAGGGTGATATTAGCTTTATTGAATGATTTAAGGAGGATTTCCTCTCTCTCAATCCTTTGGAATAGTTTCAGTAGGATTGGGACCAAATCTTCTTTGAAAGTCCAGTAGAATTCAGCTGTGATTCTATCTGGTCCTAGGCTTTCTTTTGGTGGCAATTTTAAAATTACTAATTCAATCTCACTGCTTGTTGTTGGTCTGTTCAAAGTTTCTATTTCTTCCTGATTTAATCTAGGAGGGTTGTATTGCCCTAGGAATTTATCAGTTTCCTCTACGTTTTCTAGTTTGTGTGCATAAAGGTGTCGCAGTAGTCTCAAATGATCTTTTGCATTTCTATGGTGTTGGTTGTAATGTTTCCAGTTTCATTTCTAATTTAACTTAGTTGGATCTTCTTTCCTCTTTTCTTGGTTAATCTAGCTAGTGGTCTATCGATTTTGTTATTATTATTATTTTTTTCCAAAGAACCAGCAAGCGGTATTTTGCAACTGCATCTTCCCTTGCCCCAAAAGGATTAGTCTCCTCTAAAAATTCCCAAATCTACCTGTCAATCAAAGAAAGACCCCACAGTTCTCCTGGACAGGGTTTGTCCCATCAGAAGCAATAATTTAACTTTGGTTTGATTTTGCATCTTTCTTTTGGCTCTACTTTATTTTACATATAAGATAAACTATGAAAATGCTTGGAATTAAAATATTTTTATGACATGTTGGCTGACTGAGACAAATTAACTCTGACTCAGTTTACATTTTAAACCAAAATATCTCTCCAATATTTGAGTAGGAGATACCATTTTCTCATACCACGGGGCAAAGGTCACCAATTAAATGTGAAGACATGTCCTCGTGTCCTATATATTGTTCCACTAAGATGAGAACATGCACACCTGTGGTTGGGGCTAGGGGTCTTCATAAAGGGTTTCTGACTTGACCATATACTGTTCATGGAACTCAATTTAGACCTGGTGTCCTGACTTTACTTCTCCAACCAACTTGATCTTGATCTTCAAATGTAGATTCCCTTGTTCATTCTGCTGAGGCCTGAAGTCCCTGTGGGTAGATTTTGTTGCTGGCTCAGCCTATCCCTGACTCAATATTTGATAATTGAACCAGGTTTTTTGTTTGTTTGTTTGTTTGTTTGTTTGTTTGTTTTTGAGATGGAGTCTTGCTCTGTCACCAGGCTGGAGTATAGTGGTGTGATCTCAGCTCACTGCAACCTCCACCTCCTGGGTTCAAGAGATTCTCCTGCCTCAGCTTCCCAAGTAGCTGGGATTACAGGGACGTGCCACCATGCCCGGCTCATTTTTTGTATTTTTAGTAGAGACAGGGTTTCGCTGTGTTAGCCAGGATGGTCTTGATCTCCTGACCTCGTGATCTGCCTGCCTCAGCCTTCCAAAGTGCCGGGATTACAGGTGCGAGCCACCGCACCCAGCCAAACCAGATTTTATGGGCTCAACTCCTATTCTCTCCATCATGACCTCTGCTTTTCCACTCTTACATTGGAGCCTAAAAGTGAAATTGGAAACAAAGGGAAACCTTGAGATTACTCATATGGAAGTCAGGCTACTACTGTATTCCAATGTGCTTCATTTGTAGGGGCCACTCCTGTGGTTGGGGGTGCAGTATCATCCTGTATTTGTCAGGATTTTTAACTGTAGACAGCCGAATCCATGTTATCTAGTTTAAGCAGAGAATAATTCATTAAACAGTAGTACGTACCTTGTAAGAATTTCTGGAAAGACCAGAGAACTGGGCTTTGGAATCCAAAATCCCCAGAGCAGCTGTCCCAGGAAATCCAAGTGCCTTGTTCACTGCACTTGCAAGATCTGATCTCTCTCTGTGGAGCTATCATTCACATTTAGCATCTCCGCCTCCTAGTCTCAAGCAATGTGTCTTCTTGGTAACAGCTAGGTTACATGCAGAAACTAGCTACAAGGGAGTCTTAAAGAACGTAGTTGTAGTATTCCAGCCTGCATAGTACAAGAAGGAAAATTGAAATGAAATTAGAAAAGGTGCTAAAATCTAAATGAAATTAGAAAGGTAAGTTACAGTATCTGCCATACCCTAAAAGGAAAGGGAATCCCCATATTACGTATCTGGGATGAAGGAGCTCTCACCCTTGGGCCTGGACTCTAAACTTTTAGACAAGAGGGTGTCCCTAGGTAATGGAGGAAGAACAGTGACTGGCCCAAGGGGACAGGCTGCAGTTAGATAAGGAGCCAGTGCAGCAGCAAATCCCATTATAATGGATTGGTACCTGGGGGCTCCTAGAATAGCCACACCTAGAAGTCACACATATGACTCTTTTTGTGGCAGTGGAGTGCAATTGTTAATAGCACAGACTCTGAAGTCAGACTGCTGGGTTTGAATCCTAGTTCCTCTCTTTACTAGTTATGTGACCTTGGGTTTTATATATGTGTGTAATTATATATTACATTATAGTATCATGATATATAATGGTTACTATAGTGTATAATGATACATGTGTTAATTTAAGTGTCAATTTGAGTGAGTCATGGTATCCATAGTAAACATTTTTTCAGGGTGGCTCTGTGAGGGTGTTGCAGATGACAGCAGCATTTGAATTGGTGAACTTAGTAAAGATGATTGCCATTCCCAGTGTGGGTGGGTGTCACCCCATCTGTTGAGGGCCTGAAGAAAATAAAAGGTAGAGTAAGAAGGAAGTTAACCCCTTTTTCCTACCTCACTACTTGAGCTAGAACATCTCATCTCTTGCCCTCAGACTGGGACTTATGTCATTGTCTCCTTGTCTTCAGACTTGGACTTAATTACACCACCTGCTTTCCTGGGTTTCCAGCTTACAGATGGCAGATTATGGAAATTCTCAGTCTCCATAATCAGGTGAGCCAATTCCTCATAATCTCTCTCCCTCTCTCTTTCGCTACACACACACAACACACATACACACACACACACACCTCCCATTGGTTCTGTTTCTCTGGAGAATACTAATATGGTACTGTGTGTGTGTGTTTATGTGTGTGTGCATGTGTGTGTGCGTGCGTGTGTGTATTTTCTCCTTTCACTTACTCCCAAGTCTTTGGTAGGTCCAACTTCACCTGGAGCTGGGTCTACATCCATGCCAGGGTAGTGATGGTGATGAGAAGAAAGGGAGAAACAGCACTCCCCATATGAGATTCTCCCTCCTCTACTAACCTTGGAAGTTCAGGGTGTTCTTTTATTAGGCAGGCGAATAATAACATTCATTACAGGAAGAATTTCTCTGCATGAGGAACAATGCAAGAATGCAGAGGAGTTGTAAAAGGTTCCCTTATGCAAATAAGCTCCTGTAATATAATTACAGGTTAAAAGATTATGACAGGCTGTGTCAGCTATCTATTACTATGTAACAAATCATCCCAAAACGTAGTGTCTTAAAACAGCAACAGTTTATCATTTCTCATACTTCTGTGAATTGGTCGGGCAATTTCTCTGCTGGTTTGGCCCGTGCTTTCTCAAGTAGTTCCATGCAGATGGATGATTATTGGATTATCTGGAGGGCTCAGATGGCCTTACTTACATGTCTGGCAGTTGGTGCTGGCTGGGGTGCCTTGATTTTTCTCCATGTGGCTTTCCAGTCTCCTATAGACTAGATTAGTTTCCTTACATGGCAGTTCTGAGCAGTGTTTCAAGAGGTGAAAGCAGCACTTTCAAGGCTACTTGATACCTAGGCTGAGGAACTCAAACAACCTCACTTCCATCACATTCTATTGATAAAAGCAAACAAAGTCAGCCAAAATTCAAGGGGATGGAGAAATGGACACCACCTCTATATGGGATGTGAAGCAAAGACATATTATAAAGAGGAGTGAATACTGGAATTGGGGGGTAAGGGAGGGAATTTGGGGTCATTAAACAATCTACCACATGGGTAAATTCAGAGCTAAAACAATTAAATATTCAGTGATTGCTATGATCTGAATGTGTCCCCCCAAAATTCATATATTGAAACTTAATCACCAATGTGATAATATTAAGAGGTGGGGCCCTTAAGATGTGATAAGTCATGAGGGCAACTGTCTCTTGAGTAGGATCAATGACCTTATCAAAGAGGTGCAGGGAGTACAAGGGGAAGACGGAGTTAAGGTGTAGAGTTTTATAGCTTTTTCTGTTTGTTTCTTTTCCTTGTGATCAAATTTGTCATCTATTTAATATAACCTGTTATAAGATACTTTTTGTAAGCCTCATGGTAACCACAAAGTAAAAACCTATAATTGATGCCTGAAAATAAAAGGCAAGAAATGAAAACACACTACCAGGAAAGTCACCTAACCACAAGAGAAGAAATGAGGAAAGGAGCTACAAATCAGCCAAAATACAAGTAACAAAATGGCAGTAGTAAATCCTTACCTATCAATAATAGCACTAAATGTAAATAAATAAATTTCTCCAATAAAAAGACATAGAGTGGCTGAATGGATAAAGAAACAAGATCAAATTATATGCTGCCTAAAAGAAACTTACTTTGCCTATAAAGATACACATAGATTGAAAGTGAAGGGATGGAAAAAGATATTCCATGAAAATGGAAACCAAAAGAGAGCAGGAGTGGCTAAACTCATAGCAGATAAAGTAGACTTCAAGTCAAAAGCCATAAAAAGAGGCAAAGAAGGCCACTGTATAATGTTATATGGGTCAATTCAGTAAGTGGGCTTAATAATTTTATACACACACACATACAATACTGGAATAGCCAAATACATAAGGCAAATATTAATGGATCTAAAGGGAGAGATAGACTGTAATACAATAATAGTATAGGACTTCAACATCTCACTTTTAGTAATGAACAGATCATCCAGACAGAAAATTAGCAAAGAAACATCAGAGTTAAACTACACTCTAGACCAAATGGACCTAAGTGATGTTTATAGAACATTTCATCCAAGTGCCGCAGAATACACAATCTTCTCACGAGCATGTGGAACATTCTCCAGGATAGATCATATGTTAGGTCACAAAACAAATCTCAGCAAATTCAAAAAACTTGAGATCATATCATGAATCTCTTTTGACCACAATGGAAAAAAACTGGAAATCAGTAACAAGACAAACTTTGGAAACTATAAAAACACATGGAAATTAAACAACGTGCTCCTGAACAATCAATGGGTTGATGAAGAAATTAAGAAGGAAATTTAAAAATGTCTTGAAACAAATGAAATGGAAATACAATATACCAAAACCTATAGGATATAGCAAAAGCAGCACTAAGAGGGAAGTTTTTTTAAATTTTTATCAATAAATGCCTAGTAGAAAGTAGAAAGGCTCAAATAAACAACCTAATAATGCATCTTAAAGAACTAGAAAAGCAAGAACAAACCAAACCCAGAAGTCGGTTTTTTGAAAAGATAAAATTGACAAACATTTAATTAGACTTAAAAAAAAAGAAAAAAGAAGAAAAGAGAAGACCCAAATAACACCAGAAATTAAAAAGGAGAAATTACAACTGATATAAAGGAATACAAAGAATTCTACAGACTATTACGAACAACTATATGCAAACAAGTTGGAAAACTTAGAAGAAATGGATAAATTCCTGGACATCTATGACCTACCAAGACTGAATAGTGAAGGAATGGAAAACCTGAACAGACCAATAATGAGTAACAACAGAAGCAGTATAAATAGTCTCCTATCAAAGAGAAGCCCAATACCTGATGGCTTCATGGCTGAATTCCACCAAATGTTTAAAGAATAGCTAATTTCAATTCTACTTAAGCTATTCCAAAGAATTAAATAGCAGAGAATACTTCCAAACTCATTCTATAAGGCCAGCATGATCCTGATATCAAAACCAGACAAAGACATAACAGAAAAAGGAAATGAGGGCCAATATTCCTCACGAACAGAGATGGAAAAATGATCGACCAGATACTAGCAAACCAAATTCAACAAGACATTTAAAAGATCATTCACCAATGATCTTTTGATGAATCCCTGGGATTCATCCCAGGGATGCAAGAATGGTTCAACGTATGTGAATCAATAAACGTAACACAGTTACAGAATCAAGGACAAAACCTTGATCATTTCAATAGATGCAGAAAAAGCATTCAATACAATTCAACGTTACTTCATGATAAAAATTCTCAACAAACTGAGTATGGAAGGAACATACCTCAAAACAATGAAGGCCATTACAGAAAAACTCTCAGCTAACAGCATACTGAATGGGGAAAAAGCGAAAGCCCTTCCTAGGCAAGCATTGCTACTTTCACCACTTTTATTCAACATATTGCTATAAGTCCTAGACAGACCAATTATTCAAGAGAAATAAAGGGTATCCAAATTGGAAAAGAAAAATTCAAATTATCTTTGTTTGCAGATGATACGATCTTATATTTGGAAAAATCTAAAGACTCCATCCAGCAAGTTTTAGAGCTGATAAAAAAAATTCAGACCAGGCACAGTGGCTCATGCCTGTAATCCCAGCACTTTGGGAGGCCAAGGTAGGGGGATCACTTGAGATCAGTAGCTCGAGACCAGCCTGGCCAAAGGAAACCCCATCTCTACTAAATATACAAAAATTAGCTGGGCATGGTGGTGGGTGCCTGTAATCCCAGCTTCTCTGGAGAATTGCTTGAACCTGGGAGGTGGAGGTTGTAGTGAGCCAAGGTCTCACCACTGTACTCCAGGCTGGGTGACAGAGTGAGACTCTGTCAATCCCAGCTTCTCTGGAAGCTGAGGCAGGAGAATCGCTTGAACCCAGGAGGCGGAGGTTGCAGTTAGCCAGTACTGTACCACTGCACTCCAATCTGGGTGGCAGAGTGAGATTCCGTCTCACAAAAACAACAACAAAAAAGAAACCCAGTAAAGTTTCAGGATACAAAATCAACATACAAAAATCAGTAGCATTTATGTACGCCAACAGTGTATGTAAGTCAAAAGAAAGCAATGAAGAAAGCAGCCCCATTTACAATAGCTACAAAAAATACCTATGAATAAATTAAACCAAAGAAGTGAAAGATATCTGTAAGGAAAACTATAAAATACTGATGAAAAAATTGAAAAGAACACAATAAAATGGAAAGATATTCCATGCTCATGGGTTGGAAGAATTCATATTGTTAAAATGTCTATGCTACCCAAAGCAATCTACACATTCAATGCAATCCATATCAAAATATCAATGATATTCTTCACAGAAATAGAAAAAAAATTCTAAAATTCACATAGAACCACAAAAGACCTCAAATAGCCAGAGCAACCATAAGCAAAGAGAACAAAGCTGGAGGCATCACACTACCTGACTTCAAAATATACCACCATAGTAATTGTGATGGTTAATATTAAGTGTCAACTTGATTGGATTGAAGGATGCAAAGTATTGTTCCTGGGTGTGTCTGATGGTTAATATTAAGTGTCAACTTGATTGGATTGAAGGATGCAAAGTATTGTTCCTGGGTGTGTCTGTGAGGGTGCTGCCAAAGGAGATCAACATTTGAGTCAGTGGACTGGGAGAGGCAGACCCACCTTCAATCTGAGTGGGCACCATCTAATCAACAGCCAGCGTGGCTAGAATGAAGCAGACTTGCTGAGTCTTCCAGGCTTCATCTTTCTCCTGTGCTGGATGCTTCCTGCCCCCAAATATCAGACTCTAACTTCTTCAGCTTTTAGACTCTTGGACTTATACCACTGGTTTGTCAGGGGCTCTCCGGCCTTTGGCCACAGACTGAAGGGTTGCACTGTCAGTTTCCCTTCTTTTGAGGTTTTGGGACTTGGACTGGGCCACCACGGGCTTCCTTGCTCCTCAACTTGCAGACAGCTTATCATGAAACTTTGTGATCGTGTGGTCAATTCTCCTTAATAAACTCCCTTTCATATATACTTATATCCTATTAGTTCTGTCCCTCTAGAGAACCCTAATACAGTAATCAAACAGCATGGTTCTGGCATAAAAGCAGATATATAGACCATCAGAACAGAATAGAGAGCCCAGAAATAAATTTACACATTAACAGCCAACTAATTTTTGACAAAGAACATATGTTAGGGAAAGAACAGATTATTTAATAAATGGTGCTGGGAAATTGGAAAAACAAATGCAGAAGAATGACACTAGACCCTTATCTCTCACCTTCTACAAAAATCAAATCAAAATGGATTAAAGACTTAAATGTAAGACCCCAAACCATAAAATTATAGAAGAAAACATTGGAGAAATGCTTTAAGACATTAACCTGGGCAAAGAAGTTTTGGATAAGACCTCAAAAGCACAGGCAATGAAAGCAAAAATAGACAAATGGGATCACATCAAGCTAAAAAGCTTCTGTACATCAAAGGACACAACAAAGTGAAGAGATAATCTATAGAATGAGAGAAAATATTTGCCAACTATCCATATGACAAGGGATTAATAACCTGAATATTTAAGGAACCCAAACAACTGAATAGCAAAAAACAAACCCAAGTAATCTAATTTTAAAATGGGCAAAAGATCTGAACAGACATTTCTCAAGAGAAAATATACAAATGACCAACAAGCATATGAAAAAATGCTCAGCATCACTAGTCATCAGGGTGATGCAAATCAAAACCACAATGATATATAATCTCACCCCAGTTAAAATGGCCATTACCCAGAGAAAAAGAATAGATGCTGGTGAGGATGCAGAGAGAAAGGAATGCTCAAACACTCCTGGTGGGAATGTAAACTAGTACAGCCTCTACGGAAAATAGTATGGAGATTCCTCAAAAAAACTGAAAACAGAGCTACCAAATGATCCAGCAATCCCACTGCTGGGTATACATCCAAAGGAAAGGAAATCAGTATATCAAATAGATATTTGCACTCCTGTATTTATTAAAGCACTATTCATAATAGCAAAGATGGAAAAACCTAAGTGTTCATCAATGGACAAATGGTTAAAAATGTATACATATACACAATGGAATATTATTCAGCCATAAAAAGAATGAAATCCTGTCATTTGCAGGAACATAGATGGAACTGGAGGACTTTTTTTTTTTTTTTTTGGAGGACATTGTTAATTGAAATAACCTGGGCACAGAAAGACAAGTATCATCGCATGTTCTGACTCATATGCACGAACTAAAAAAATTGATCTCATAATAGTTGTACAGATTTACAGGGTACATACATACAATGTGTAATGATCAAATTAGAGTAAATGGGATACCCATCACCTGAAATATTTGTCATTTCTTTGTATTGGGAACATTCCAAATCTTCTCTTCTAGCTATTTTGAAATATACAATAAATTATTGTCAGCTAGTCATGTGTTCTCTTGGACATTAGGACTTACTCCTTCTATCTAACTGTATATTTGTACTCATTAACCTACCCCTTTCCATCTCCCCCTACCCACCTCCCACCCTTTCCAGCCTCTGGTAATCACCATTCTATGCTTCAATTCCATGAAATCAATTTTACACTGCTACTTTAGAATTCAGTTCAGAAAAATTGAAAAACTATTTCTGCAATAGTTTTAGTTGAAGGCAGGAATGTTTAGTACCCTCTTGGTGACAGAAATAATAACTTCCTTCTTTTTTTTTAAACTGTGGCTTAAAAGTCATAACAAAATATCACCTTTATAAAACTCTTTCCAGCCCCAAGGGTCTAGAATTCCAGGATTTCTGTGAAGCCTGAAGGGACAGTAGGGCTTTATTGGGTTCTGTTATTGAAAACTTTACAGTTTTTGAGTTTCTCTGGCATGTTCCTCATTGAATGGAAAACGTAGAGGCTTTTCAGAATCATTCAAATGGATTTATGATGTGCCCTTGGTAGAAAGGGAGGTTGAAATCCTCCTCTGCTATTTAAAAACTTTCATTTGGGCTTATGCTTGAAAACAGGCTGACTTTGGCCCACCACTGCTGGGCAGTTCTCTGCAGGCAGCTGGAGGCAGCAGAGCCACCTGCGAAGAGAAGTGGAGAAGCAGCCTGGTAGCCCTTCAGACTCCCAGGGAGGGAGGACTGCTGCCTAGTGACAGAGCCAGCTCTGCGTTGAGTTATTTCACTTCCCTGGGCCTCAGCATTCTTATCTGTTAAGTGAGAGGCACTGGACTAAAGTTCTTCCTGTTCTGATATACTTAGAAGGAGGGTGGATGGGGCATCACTGCCACATTCCTCCCGGGGCCTGGCTGGTGGCAGCAGCTGCCCTGTGCAAAGCAGCGCAGAGGAGACCCCCCACGGTTTACCAAGGGCAGGTGTTGCCTGAGAGCAGGTAGGGGACATAGGTGAGTGAATCTCCAACCCTTCTCCACCAAGGCTGAGATTCTTTCCACTTCTCCCTGCTACATTTTCAAATTCAATTTGTAGTTCCTGCCCATGAAAAGTACTGTTTGGTGTCTACAAGATTTGGAAATCTTTTCTTTGGAACAATTTTGTTGTTACAGGAGAGATGATACTTAAATTGTTTCCAGTTCTGTAAATTTTCTTACGTTTTTCAAAAGCCTGTTTTAATTTCCTTTTAATTTGTTAATTAAAAATATTTTTTAAGAGATAGGGCCTCAGTATTTTGTCTAGGCTGGTCTCAAACTCCTGGCCTCAAGCAATTCTCCCAACTCAGCCCCCACTGTCCCTGGGATTACAGGTGTGTGCCACTGCACCTGGCTCAAAAACACGTTTTAGGCTGGGTGTGGTGGCTTATGTCTGTAATCCCAGCACTTTGGAAAATCAAGGTGAGAGGATCACTTGAGGCCAGCAGTTCAAGACCAGCCTGGTCAACAGAGTAAGACCCCTCTCTCTACAATTTAAAAACAAAACAAAACAAAAAGCCAGGCATGGTGGCACTCGCCCGCAGTCCCAACTCACAATGGTGTGAGCCGTGATCACACCACAGCATTCCAGTTTGGGTGACAGAGTGAGACCCCATTTCTGGAAAAAATATACCCAAACCTTCAAACTCATAATTCACACATCATCATGAAAGACATCGCAGAGCATTATGTTAATTGAATTCAATTAAAAAATACAAAATTGGATGAACAGAATAACCAAAATACTGAAAGGAAAAACACCAAAACATTAACAGTATTTACCTTGGGGTACTGGGACTTTGAAAAGTTTCTCCTTTTAGTTTCCTGAATTTTAACATTTTTATTTCTTAAAAAAAGGTTACATATAGGAAAAATAAATGTGATCAAAAATATTTGTTATGATCATCCTATACCTTGAGCTACATCTTTAAGGAGCAATAAAGAATTTTGTTTTCACTCCTAAAATAACACATTAGCTTGTGTGTATAGATTGATGTGAAAAGAGTGGCTGGCAGTTCATCTTATATTTGACTCTAATTTTATGGCCATGGATTAGCCCTGTGATAGTGAATACAGGCTAGATTTACAAAACCAGTGTCTTTTCTCTCCTAGGAAAGCATATTAAATGGCCACTTTAGTACCCGGGCAACCTCAATCTGAAAGCTCAGTAGCCTTTAGATCTACCCTCAAATATGAAAAAAACAAACAAGCAAGCAACAACAAAACACAGAACTAGAAGAGAAGGAATGTTTTGTTGCAATTTCAAATATGTACTTTATCAGCTTGCTTTCTTGAGCCATGCTCTTGACCAGAAATCCTAGGAGTGACTAGCTTATCAGCTGATGGAGGAAAGATATTCAAGGAGAAATCCACACAGACACTGTTAGCCAGTGGCCAGCACTGAACACACAAAATGATAAGAATGTCAATGTTTAAAAGGGCTGGGACTTTTTGAAACAGAGAAGTATATGGACTTTATCAATGTGATGTTTTAACGAGGAGATAGATGCCACCATTTTGCTTTGTCAGACTTTTTCTTTTCTAGGAGCAGGGATATTTGTTTCTGAGGACACTAATTGTATCTCAAGTTGCAATCAAGAAAAATTATTTCCTAGAATACTGTTGCTATCACAATTGGACTCAGAATTGGATATTTTTGTAAAACAATAATACTGGAAGTATTTTACTATCACATAAAAATATTAATAATTTGAGTTTTTCTAAATTTCCAACTTTTAAAGAAAAATCATTCAGATAATTTCTTTTAACAAATGACATAGGAGTGTTTAAAGTGAAATTCCTCTCCTCTACAATAGTAGGGTTTTCTCAACACAATAAGTCATTACCAATATAAAAGAATCAATTTGTATTTTACCTTTTAAGTTAAACATAATATACAGCACGATTCAGTCCCAGAAACATGTTCTGAAGTAGATAAATCTGCTCATAGTAACTTCACAAATGTTCCTTTGACTTTCAATTTATTATTTCAACTGTCTCTGGTGAGGGCATTTCATATGCTTATAAATCTCTTCAGTTTCTTTTTGTGTTTTAGTGCTTCATGTTAATGGACTCCGTAACTGTTACATAAAACACATCTATCAGCAAAGGTTTAGGAACAAACATTTATATCAAGACTGTTTAAAAGTTGGCAGCCTTGGTGAATAGTAAATAACAGTGAATAGGACAGAACATAAATACACAGATCAATTTAATAACAGATTGTCTCCAAAGGATTAGAAACAGGGTTGTCTGAACTGTCAAGGAAGACACATCTAGCACTCAGATCAATGCAGCATGACGTAGGAATCATCAGGGTTTTACAGCATGAGATTTTTGTTCTTTTGCATAAACAAATTTACCTTAATTTTTGGAATATAATCAATCTCCTATTTCACCAGTTGCAAGAGCCATATTTACTTGCTCTCTAATTCTTGTCACTTCCTAATTATCATGCTCCAGTGCAACTGTGCTTCCATGTTCTCTAAATTAACCATTTTTGACCAGTGAAGTTAGATACTTGCAAAAGCTCCATCACACCTGAACTTTACAGATGCAGACACATTGAGGTTTTCGATGAACTTCAGTTCCTCAGTTTTCTCAGTTTCTAACAATACCTCCCTCTCAGGACTGTAGAGGATATTGTATGCAAGATGCCTTGCTTAGTATTTCCCTCCTGCAATCTTTCTCTGTGGGCTGCACCCATTCCTTTACATGGTTTTAAACCCTTCTCATATGCACATCCTACCTTTGAAATTCCTTCAGGGCATCTTCGTTTTTGTACCCCAGTGTCCAGCCTGGGTAAGAATCGGCGCTGCCACTTCTCTTCTGGCTGATGGCTGAAGGAGCTCAGGGAGGGTGAGAACAGAGTGTCTTAATGATACCTGTCATTAAGAGTGCTGGTTGGTTTTGTCCAGGTTGGCAAATAAAAGCAAGATTCGTTTTTAATCCCTTCAAGATTTTGTCCCTGAAAGTTTGGCAGGGGCAGGTCATAAAGGAGCAGAACATTTGCCTAAGTGATTAGCTCCAGAAAAAGATGCTAGGCACATTAAAGAGAAGAACAGTATGAGAGCCCCAGTAACTTCAGCCCTGATCTCAGGTTCTAGCTAGGAGACCCTATTGCCTCCTGGGTGATCCCAGGTGACTGTATACTTCCCTCATTCTAACACTTAAACGAAATTTCCCAAGCAAAACTCATCATTCAAATAGCTTGTAATTAACAAGGGTTTAGGCATTTACTTGCTAAAAGTGACTGTAATTTAACAAAGGCATTTGTGCCAGTTCCATCTTAGTTTGAGAGGAAGGTAATATTTGACTTAACTAAGATATTATTTACATAAATGAGGGAAGAAATTAATATAGTGGACAAAAAATAAATAAAGGGTTTTATAAAAGACATTGACATACAGCTTCGAGAGCCACATTTATTTTACAAGTATCAGAAATCTAAAACTTGCCTCTAATAAGCTAGGGGAAAAACACTAAATGTGACAAAACTGTACCCTTTGGTACTCATAAATGATTAATAAATGAAACACAAACAGTCTGTGATGAATCAAAACTACAACAAAAGAAGCAATCTACAAAAATGTTATACTGCCATTGTTTATTTTAGTATTACAAAAGATAACTGCCAGCAGATTAGCTAATCTTCTTATAATTCATCCATATACTGTTTGGATTTCATGTCATAGTCTCACATTTTATTTATAATTTTAATTGTACAATTTTACAGTATATTGCTTCAAATGTCTTCTGCATGTAAAACACAGTATACAGAAATATGCGTAAATGAAAGTAATTGGGCTGGGCACGGTGGCTCACGCCTGTAATCCCAGCACTTCGGGAGGCTGAAGCAGGTGAATCACCTGAGGTCAGGCATTCAAGACCAGCCTGGCCAACATGGCGAAACCCCGTCTCTACTAAAAATACAAAAATTAGCCCAGTGTGGTGGGAGGTACCTGTAATTGCAGCTACTTGGGAGGCTGAGGCAGGAGAATCACTTGAACCTGGGAGGCGGAGATTGAAGTGAGCCGAGATCTGCCACTGCACTCCAGGCATGGGGTGACAGAGTAAGACTCCATCTCCAAAAAATGAAAGAAAGTAATTGTACGAGGGTAGTGAGATTGATTATAACTGACTTTTCAACAACTAATGACTGGGAATTTCCCAAACTTGGTAAAGAGTCAGAAATCCTGAGTCCCACGTAGGATAAGTAAAAAGAAATCTACATTTAAGCAAATTCTAATAAAAATTCTAATAAAACTGCTTTAAAATCAAAACATAGAAAGATAAATGTTAAAATCATTCAGATTTTAAAAAACAAATCACTTTCAAAAGATTTTAAAAAACAAATCACTAGCAACAATTAGACTAATAGTGGATTTTCCAATAGAAATAATGGAAGCTAAAAGTCAAAGGAAGTAACATATTGATACTACTGAAATAAAATAATTTTATACTGGGCAAAAATATCCTTCAGGAACAAAGTCAAGTAAAGACATTTTCAGGCAAATAAAAATAAAATAATTTGTCGCCAGAAGACTAGCAGTTAAGGAAATACCAAATGTACTTCTTCAGGCAGAGAGAAAATGACCACATAAATAAATCTGAAATGCAAGAAGTAATGAAGAGCAATGAAAATGTAAATATGTGGATAAATCTAAGTGTATATAACTGTATTAAACAATAATAATTGTGTGTCATGGGGGTAAAATAAAATACATGACAACAAAGGCATAATATTCTTGAGAAGGGAAAAGGAGGTAAGTGTCCCAAGCTTTTTACATTACCCAGAAAGAGGGTAAAGGTAACAAGTAGCAGTAGGCTTTAAGGAATCAAGAATATATACTGTAATCTCTAGTATAACTACTGAAAGAATAATAAAGGAATGTATAATGGACCAATCCAGTGGAGGGAGAACACAGGATATTAAAATCTGTCCCATTGAGTTAGAATAATACAAAAAAGGAGAGAAAGGGGAACATAATATAGGGTACTAATAGGAAGAAAATATTATTCAGACTTTAGATTTAAACCCAAACATGTCAACAGGCTACATATTCAAGATGAAGTTTATCAAACTCCATTTAAAAACCGATTTATGCTATTTACAAAAGATATATTAAAACATAAGAACAGAAAGAGTGGAAATAGAATCTTTTTTTTTTTTTTTTTTTGAGACGGAGTCTTGCTCTGTCGCCCAGGCTGGAGTGCAGTGGCCGGATCTCAGCTCACTGCAAGCTCCGCCTCCCGGGTTTACGCCATTCTCCTGCCTCAGCCTCCCGAGTAAGCTGGGACTAGAGGCGCCCACCACCTCGCCCGGCTAGTTTTTTTTTTTGCATTTTTTAGTAGAGACGGGGTTTCACCGTGTTAGCCAGGATGGTCTCGATCTCCTGACCTGGTGATCTGCCTGTCTCGGCCTCCCAAAGTGCTGGGATTACAGGCTTGAGCCACCATGCCGGCCTTTTTTTTTTTTTTTTTGAGATGGAGTCTGGCTCTGTAGCCCAGGCTGGAGTGCAGTGGCCGGATCTCGGCTCACTGCAAGCTCCGCCTCCGGGGTTTACCCATTATCCTGCCTCAGCCTCCCGAGTAGCTGGGACTACAGGTGCCCGCCACCTCGCCCAGCTAGTTTTTTGTATTTTTTAGTAGAGACGGGGTTTCACCATGTTAGCCAGGATGGTCTCGATCTCCTGACCTCATGATCTGGATAGAATCTTATAAAAAAAAAAAATCCATGCATTCAGTAACCAAGATGTTGTATTAATATCAGACTTTAAGGTAAAACACATTATTAGAAATAAAGAATGATACTACATAATGATAATTAATCAAAAGATAATTTTAGATGTGTTTTCATTCAATAGAGTCTCAAAAAATATATAAAGAAACATATAAAGAAAAAATTTATAGAACTACAAGGAGAAACAGACAAACTAGAGTCACAATGAAATTGATTTTTAACACACTTCTCTCAGTAACTCTTATAACAAGCAGATAAAAGTAAGGAGAGAGATATGAATTGGTCTAATGAACACATATGTAGAATACTATAACGAGGGCAGAATCAAATAAATTGTTCAGATCCTATGTGATAATGCAAGTCTCTACATATTTTAAAAGAATGAAATAACACAGAATATGTTCTCTGACCACAATACAACTAAGTTAGAAATCATTGACAAAAGGATTTTAAAAAAATCATGTTTGGCAATAAAGTACTATACCTTTATATAACACATGGGTCAAAAAAGAAATAAAAATGTAAGTTAGAAAATACTTTCAAAGAATAATGAAAATATGACATATCAAACCTTTCAAGAAGTGCAAGGGGAACTTTATCATTTTAACTGTATATATAGAGTACTATACAAAAAAAGAAGGGCTTTAAAAATGGATGAGTTAAGAGTCTATCCAAGAAAATAGAAAAACAACAGTAAATTAAACTCAAAGAAAGCAGAAGGAAGGAAATAATACAATTAGAACATAAATTAATAAGATAAAATATATTGGATTCATCCGTTTCCTTGGTGAAACTGTTCAAGGAAAACAAGAAAAGAAACAACCAATGTCAGGAATGAAAAAGAAGACATTACTACAGGTCCTGCAGACCTACAAAGTCATCAAAAATGTTTTAAACAACTTGATAAAACTATATTTTAAAATATAAATAAAATGAATATATTCCTTGAAAAATACTTCAAGGTTGGACAGAATAGAGAATTTGAATAATCCTTCAACTATTTAAAAAATTAAATATATAATTTAGAATGTCACAATAAAGAAAATTCCAGGCCCAGATGGTTTCTAACAAACATTCAAGGAAGACATGGTAATCTTACACAAACCCTTTAAGAGTAGGGGAAAAACAGCTACACATTTGCCAACTCATATTAAGAGGCCAGAATAACTCTAATATAAAAACTGAGATGAAATTCCAATAAAGGAAAATTTCAGGCTAGTCTCATTCAAGAATTTAGATGCAAATATCCTGAAAATAAGATTAGCAGATTTACCCACTAACACTGAAATGACATGTGGGTGACCAACTCAGTCTCAACTGGACAGCCAGAGCCACATTTTACCTACTCTTTTTTTCCTGAACTTCAGAAGAGAGTCTATATTTAGTTTTTGGTAACTTTGTTAATAAACCGATATTACCAAACCACATCTAGTAATATATAAAAAGGATAATCCATGTTGGACACATTCCAGAATGTAAGCCTGGGTTACGATTTGAAAATCAATGCAATTCATCACATTAATAGAGTAAGAGAATCACATAATTATTTCAGTTGATTTCAGTAGATGATGTTAATAAAATTTTAATCAAATATATGCTAAAAACTCTCGGCAAACTAGGACTAGAAAGGAATTTTCTGAATCTGAAAAAAGATATCCCCCAAAAGGACCTTCAGCAAATATCATACTTAATGGTGAAACATTGAAAGCTTTCCCCCTGACACTGGGACCAAGACAAGGTGTATGAGCCTCCTAGGGCTGCTGTAACAAAGTACCACAAACTGGGTTACTTCAAACAAGAGAAATGCATTGTCTCACAGTTCTGGAAGCTACCAGCTGAGATCAAGGTGTTGGCAAGGCCATGCTCTCTTTGAAGGCTCTAGGGGCGAATCCTTCCTTGCCTCTTCTTAGTTTCTGGGGGTTGCCAGCAATCTTTGGCATCCCTTGTCTTGTAGATACAGCACTCCAATCTCTGCCTCCATCCTCATATGGTGTTCTTCTCTGTGCATGTGTCTGTATCTGTTCTCTTTTTATGAGGGGACAAGGCATATTAGAGTAGGGCAAACCCTACTCCAGTATGATCTCATCTTAACTTGATTACGCCTGCCAAGGCAGTCCAAATAAAGTCACATTCACAGATACCGGGGTTTAGGACTTCAATATATCTTTTTGGAGGATAATTCAGCCTACAATACAAGGACTCCCACTGTTGCCACTTCCTTTTGTACTGCAGGTCCCAGCCAGTGTAAAAAGGCCAAAATAAGAAATACAAAATGTAAAGATTAGAAAAGAAGAAATAAAACTGTCATTATTCATGGATGACATAATTGTCTATGGAGAAAATCCTAAACAATTCACAGATAAATTATTAGAATATGTTTTCAAAGGTTGGTATATACAAAGTTAATACATAAAATTAATTTCACTACAATACATGACAATAGCATAAAAAACCATACACTTAGAAATCAAACTAATAAAATACGTGTAAGATCTCTGGGCAGAAAGCTATAAAATCTTATTGGGAGAAACTAAAGAAGACTTAAATATGCTATGTTCATGAATTAGAAGACTCAATATTGTAAATTTGCCAAGTCTTAAATGGTCTACAGATGCATTGCAATCCCCATCAAAGTCTCAGTGTGTGGAAACTGACAGGCTGATTCTCAAGTTATATGGACATGGAAAAGCTCAAGAACAGTCAAGAATTTGTTGAATAAAGCTAAAAGGGTATGTATTACTGAATATGAAGAGTTATTATAAAGCTGTTTTAATGAAGACAATGTAGTATTGGCACAAAGACAGACAAACAGGCCAATGGGACAGATAGGGTGCCGACAAACACACCTATGCATACATGGGCACTTGCTCAATGACAGAAGAACACTGTGGAGTGGTGAGTTAAAGGGGAGACTTTTCAATAAACTGTACTGAAATAAATGAATATTCTTACGAAAAAAATGAATTTTCTCCCTACCTTGTATTAGCCACCAAAATAGTTATATGCAAAAATATAGATGAATTTCACAAACATTTAAGCAAAAAGAAATACATACGGTAATACTCTATTTAAATAAAGTTAAAACAATATTAAACTATAGTGCAAGAAAAGTCAGGATTGCAGTTAATATTTGGGCAAAAAAAAGTGTTCGTAACTGGCAGAGGGTACAAGACGAGTTTCTAGGGAGCTAGGAAAGATTTCATTTCTTTGCCTAGAGGGTGAGATGGTGGTAGCATAAAAAGTAGTTGGATACATTCAGTCATCCAACAAATAGTTATTGAGAAATCACTATATATCAGGTATTGCACTAGATCTGGGTCATCAAAGGGGAATAAATATAGGCCTGATCCCTGCTCTGGCCATGCTTACCTCTGATAGCAGACAGACAAAAACAATTAATGAACATAGATAAAATATACACAATCGCCTCACAGTCACCTCACAGGGTAAGTGCTCTGAGAGATACCCTTGTCTTGCTACACAAGGGGGACTCTTTCCTTATTGGGGGTGGGGATGAAGAGGAAAGCCATTAGGTCTTTCACTGGACTGAATCATAAAAATAGCTCAGAATTGCATTTCTCCTTTTCCTTACCCCAAAAAAGTAGTGGTTACTCCTTTTATCTCTAATGGTTCCAATGTCATTTTAGATCTACACTTAGTTATACCTAGGAATCCCATCTGACACGTAGAAATTCCATCTGTTAATCCGAGGAAAATCTTGGCTTGAAAGTAATGGCACCAGTCCCTTAAAATGGCACCTATGTGCGAATATCACTAATTTTTAGTTAATTTTAGGGCTGTTACTCTAAAATAAAAAAGTTCTTTTGAAATTCTAATTCAAAAAGCAATGAGTTTTAAAATAACCCTTTCCATGTTATAAAATACTTTTATGCTTATTGTAGAACAGTTGGGAAATCAGAGAACTGCCAAAAAAAATTTTTGTAAACCCTCAAAACTCCATAATTCTATCAATAGGTATCAATTCTATCTATAGCTACTGTAAACGTTGTGGTACATCTCTTTTAACATTTAAATACCTTGAAATATTTATTTTCACAGTTGAGATCAGAATTTCTATGTGGTTTTGTAAACCGAGTTTTCCATCTAAAAAATATCATAACTTATTTCCCCAGTCATTAATCTTCCTAAACATAATTCTTAAGTTTGTAAAAATTCCATCCTACAGATATACCTAAAAGTCAGTTTATTTACTTTGTTTCCCCAGGAAAGAATCCTACATGACCATGGTTCTGGGCCCGTGTAAGTGCTGCCTTGTGAACAGTGTAGACGAGATCACAGAATCACCCTCCAAGTACTTAAAGCCAATGTAAAAGTTTTTCCAAGGCAAAGCTGGACTGTGAATCCAGCAATTTCCAATGTTCCCCAGATGTGAATCATCTCAATGAGAGGCCATTATTCGAGTGCAACAGGGCTTCACGCGTCCAGCGGTGTCAAAGTTCTGCTAAGCGTCCGAAGCCTAGCAAAAGGTTCCGATGGGCTATTGGAACTCAGCGGCCCCAGCGGAGGCTGCTCCCAGGGCGGCAGCAATCAGACCGGGACCGGCCGCACAGTTCCCAGTCACGCGGAGCGCTAGCTGCCGGGCGGAGGCCCGAGAGTCCTGGTCCTCCTGTCCAGGTTTAATCCGCACCTACGCGGTAAATTCCAGGAGGTGCTCCCAGCTTAGCCCGCCGCGCCCGGCTCCGCGCCCGGCCAACCCGGGCTCCCTCCCGGTCCTGGCGCCCTCTGCACCCGCCTTAGGCGCGGCGGCCGAGCCCTGGCTGCGCCCTCTGGGCGCGCTCCTCCGAGTCCCAAGTTTGGGTCGCGAGTCTGAACTTGGGAGGAACGCGCCCCGGGTCCCCGCCCTCCCCGGACTGCCCGATCCCCATCCCCCGCAACTGGGAGAGCGCAGGCGCAGCCGGCCGCGAGTCCCGTCAGCGGTCCCGGAGCCAGTGGCCGCGCCCGTGCCGGTAGCGTCGCTGCCACCGCTCACCATGGGCCCGGGTCCTCGGCTGCTGCTACCTCTCTTGCTTTGCGTGGGGCTCGGCGCGCTTGTGTCTTCTTCCGGGGCCGCGGGCTTCCGCAAGCGAGGCCCCTCTGTGACTGCCAAGGTGACCGAGAGCGGCGGGCGGCAACTTCCCCTGTTGCGGGCGGGGCCCTGGGGGCGCTTTGGATACTGGGACCTCGGTGTCAGGGCGGGCGAGGAGGAGGCCTCCCGGGCGCAGGGTGGCGGGAGGCGGCCGCGCGGCTGGGTGGGAGGGGCTGCTCGCGTGCTGGGAGGCCGGCGCTCCCAGGGAGACCCCGGGGGAGCTGGGCTGAGGCCAGCCTGCCCCCGCCGCAGGCTGCTTGGACTTCTTGTCCCGGGTCGGTGGTCCGAGGTGATCAGCTTGTGGGTAGGAGAGGCTTCCGGAACCGGCTGGCCCGTTCTCCAGGAAGGAGACTGCCCAAGTACTTCCTTCGGCGTGGCCTGGGCTCGGGAGCGGAGCGAGAGGAATGCGGTGGGGACGGGACCCGCACGGGAGAGGCACTCGGAGTCCAGGGCTTGCAGCCGCCCGCCCGCCGCGTGGTCTCCACTGTGGCCGCGGTGGCTTCGGGCAGGCGTTAAAGCGCCTCGTTCAGATGAGAGACTACCCTCCGCCTCTTTTGGGGAACCGTCGTCCTCTCCCGGGAAGGGGAGGTGCGCCTTCAACTTCGGCAGGCGGGCGGCCCCGGCTGTGGGCTACGCCAGGCTGGGCGAAGGCGGCACCTGTAGACCTGGGGCAGCCTCCACGGCGGGGGACGGGGGCGGGGGGCTGCCACAAAGTGCGTCTTTAAGGCTTCCTCGTACTTAACTCCGCTTCAGTTCTTTTTTCAGCATATTTAACCAAGGGTAGACGATAATGGGAGAGTGCAGGGAAAGGGAGGGGATAATTTGGTGCCCGTGATCACCACTTCTAGAAAACCCACTGGCAATAGTGTCTTGGAAACTGAAGCCGGAGGGGGCGGGCTGCAGCTGAAAGTGGTCTTCATCAGTCTGGGGTTTGTCAGTGGAAATGATACTAATCAGCTACTAGAATGCTTACATCCTCTACAGCAGGCGCCACCTGAGGACGGTGAAGACTGGGGTGGGGAGGAGGAGGTCCAGCTCAGCATCTGATGTCGCAGAAAGGCCATGCCACGCTGTGGGCGGGGTTGATAAACGGCCTGATGGTTTTGAGAAGCTCTGATCATACTCCCAGCCTCTTGATCTTATAGGCGTATCTAACTTTGGGAAATGGTTTGTGCAAGGCCACAGAGCTGAATAGGGTCTCTGGAGATAAAGCCATAAACATAAAATTGGCACAATTATGAAATGTTAGAGGAAATAAACTTCAATATACGTTGGGTGGCATTTTAAAATATCTGAAAAATGAGAAAAACCAGCGCAGGGAAGATTTAGGAGGCAAAGGGAACTGCATGTGCGTAGGTCCTCAAACAGGAAAGCCCTCCCTGCATTCAGAGGATGTGGAAAGGATGGTGTGGCTTCAGCACAGAATGAGAGGTGACTTGAGATGAGGTTGGAGGCGTGAGCAGCAGGGGGATCACACAGGGCCTTAGAGGCTGCAGGTAGGCGTGCGGGTATTGAGGCAATTTGTCTTAAAATCTGAAGTCTTATTCTGCAGTCAGAGCCACTTAAGAGTTTTAAGCATAAGAATGGCATGATTTCGACCGGGCGCGGTGGCTCACGCCTGTAATCCCAGCACTTTGGGAGGCCGAGGTGGGTGGATCATGATGTCAGGAGTTCAAGAATGGCATGACCTCAGTATATATTGTTGAGAAATTTATGTGGTCACTCAGTGGAGAGTGAACTGGGAGGTCATTCAGGGCACCATGCCAGAGTCCAGATGGTGGCTTGGATTAGGGTGGCAATCATTGAAATGGGGAGCAAGGGAAGGACTTGAAACAGATTTTGGAGGGATAACTAACAGGAGTTGCTGATGGTTTAGAAAGGGGGGTGAGGGAGAGGGAATAGAGGAATAGGTTTGCCAAATAAGATACAGGAAGCCCATTTAGATGTGAATTTCAGATTAACAATGAATAAGTGTTTTTAGTGTAAGTACATCCCCTGTAATATTTGGGAACAAGTTTCACCTGGGAAACCTTTTAAACCTGCTGATGCAGAGACCCACCTCAGAGCAAGTCAGTCACAATCTGTATGGGTGGGGCTCAGTATCCTATCTTTTAGAAGCTTTTGGTGATTCTGATGTGCAGGCAGCGTGGGCTGGGAACCACTGGAAGATGGAGCCAAGAGAGGAGGAAGCTGGTGGCTGCAGAATGGGAAGGGTTTGAGCATCCTAAACCCTTGTCTGTGACACTGTCACTGAGGGAGAGTTTGCATGTACCGTACTCTCAGAATTGTTACTTAACATGTCTTTTTTTCTCCCCTGCCAAATTTGTCATTAAGTTCTGAAAGCTAATTGTGTAAGTTCGTCTTAAACAAATCTGCTCTGTTAAATTACTTTTTCCTGAACTTCTAAAGACAACTGAATCTATTGGGAAATGACGTTCAAAATAATTTCTCTGAGTGCAGACAAGTACATTAATTGACCATTGCTCCAGTGTATTGTTTTCCCCAGCAGTGTTTTTGTTTACCTCTGATTTCATTTAAAAATAGGAATCTGTAAATAAGAGAGGTGTGAGGTGCTATTCTGCCCACATGGCCCATTAGTGGCACTAACTTCGTCCACACATCCTGCTGCTTGGCCAGCCTGGCAGCTTCCTGCCCCAGCTATAGAGGCTCCGGTGGGGCCTCTGGCTCATTGGGCTCCAAATCCACAGAATTACATTTGCTGACCTATATTTTTGAACCAATACCATGGGATCTGTGCAGGATCCGGCATCAGGAGTGTGTGAAATAATGCCACCATCCTTCCAGCTGTACATATATTACAGCTTGCAAGCATATTAGCATGTAGTGGCCAGGAGGCTGTGGCTAGATGGCCTTGGACAGGTTATCTAATGTCCACAGCTCCGTTTCCTCCTCTGTCAAATGGAGATAAAAGCATCCCTACCTGGAGGGCTTTGCGCATTAGATGAGGTGAAGCAGATGTCTTAGTCCATTTGTGTTCCTATAAAAGAATACTTGAGGCTGGGCAATTTGTGAAGATAAAAGGTTTATTTAGCTCACGATTCTGCTGGCTGGAAGATTCAAGATTGGGCATCTGGTGACAGCCTCAGACTGCCTCCACTCATGGTGGAAGATGGTAGGGAACAGGCATGTGCAGATCACGTGGTGAGAGAGGAAGCTGAGGGGGTGGTGTCAGCTTCCTTTTAAAACCAGTTCTCATGGGAACTAACAACGTGAGAACCTGCTCACTTCTGAGATGGCACCAAGCCATTCATGAGGGATCTACGCCCATGACTCACACACCTCACATTAGGCCCCACGTCCAACACTGGGACCAAACATCTAAACCATAGCAGCAGGTAAAGCACATAGTCCATAGTCCCTGATTGCAGAAGCCACTTGTTAGTGTTATTTGTGTTTATCTTCTTAATCCTACTGTGACAACACAGACCTGAAAGGAATCATTTATTTTACAGATGAAGAAAGGAAGTGCAGAGTTTAATTTGCTGAAGGTTCCATGGCCATTGAGTAGTGGAGCTGCATTTGACAACAGTTTCTTCCACATCACAGCTCATGTACTGGGTGTGTGTCCTAGTTACTTTGGAAATGGAATCAGGATTAATTCCACAGGGGTTTGGGTCAGGCCGTGTGAGTGCCTCCTTCCTCTTCCTCTACCTCCTCCCACCTCCAATGCTGCGTAATTTCCAAATGACTTTCAGGGGCAGCCTTGAGGGAAAAAACAAGTGACTGAGGTGCCCACCCCCAAAGTCTAGCATGGAATCCAATATCACCTTTCCCAGGAAGCCCACGCTGATCTCCACAGATAATCACCACCCCGTATCATGTAAGTACCTTATCTGTACTTACCTTATAAAATCGGACTTCTCATTATATTATAGCATTCATGTATGTGTTTTCTGTTGGACTGAAGCTCCTTGAGGGTAGGAGCTTTGCAGCCCCAGCCCACCCCTGGCCCAGCACTGGGCCTTGTTCCCAGAGGCACTCAGCAACATCGGAGATGAATCCAGTGGTGAGAGGCTTTAGACTGAGAGCGTTTGCTGGCAGCTGTCTCACGTCCTGTCTAGGAATGTGTGTGCCCAGGTTCTCCTTGAGTATCATTTGACATTGAACCATTTAACATTTGACTGCCTCCTTCTGCTGACCTTTAGCTGGCCCCCGGGGAGCTAAAAACACTGTTGCTGCTCCTTAGGGTTTCCCTGGCTAGACCGGGAGAGCGCTATTAACAAAAAGCAGTTTAGCGAGAGGCAGCCTTGAAACTCGGGCTCTCACACTCATAGTCGGGAAACCTTGGTAAATCACGTAACCTCCCTCATGGCCACTTTTCTCATTTGTAAATTAGTGATAATAGTTCCGGTCCCACCTTTCCCGGGTGTAGTGAGGATGAATTATGTAAGATGACGTGGGTTACCCACACTGAGACCAACACCAAGTCATGTTTGTTTCCTTCCCTCTTCCTTCCTGTCCCTCCTCCAGTTTCTGCCCCTTTGTTTAAACGCCTCTCCTGGCTGGGCGCTGTGGCTCATGCCTGTAACCCCAGCAATTTGGGAGGTCAAGGTGGGCAGATCACTTAACGTCAGGAGTTCAAGACCAGCCTGGCCAATATGGTGAAACCCCGTCTCTACTAAAAATACAAAAAGTAGCCGGGTGTGGTGGCGCACACCTGTAATCCCAGCTACTCAGGAGGCTGAGGCACAAGAGTCACTTAAACCTGGGAGGCAGGGGTTGCAGTGAGCCAAGATTGTGCCACTGCACTCCAGCCTGGGTGGCAGAATGAGATTCGGTCTGAGTAAATAAGTAAATAAATAAATGCCTTTTCCGTCTCCCTCGTACATTCCTTCCTTCACCACCCCAGTGCAGACCACTATGACCTTATTCTTGACCTGGTGTAAGAGGCTGCAGATTCTCTTTCTCTCCGCATTTGAGTAACATTCACAGAGCCTCGCTTGACCCTATTCTTTCTCTTCTCTCTGTTGCCTAACAAAACTCACACTTAGGCCGGCATCTCCTCTGCCTTCTGGAACTGGTGGGCAGCTTCTTTCCTGGCCCCCCACCCACTCTAACCCCTAGTTGTGGTCAGAAGGGCAGCTTTGCTTGTCTGCACACAGGCTCCATTTCCTGCCTAGATGCATTGGTTCCAGAAAGAAGTCTGCCAGACAGGGCTCACCCCCATCCTTGTTTGGGGAGATGGCTCCCCTCCTCCCAGGCCTGCCTCCCTTCAAGCCTTCCTCCTTAGCCTCACTGTTGCTGCAGGCCTGGGCGTAGAGTGTGCGGGGGGCATTTGTCACACACTGCCCTGTACTGTGGTTATGGGTTTGCCTATCCTATCTCTTTATTTTAAACTGCCTTAGAACAGGGACTCTCTTACACAGTTTGTGCCTTCACATTGCCTTTTACGTAACCTTGCATAAATACTTGTTGACAAAATAAGATCTGATTTTATCCTTTCCATTAGAGTTGGGAAAACCTGCTCTGTGTTCTCATGCTCACTGATGAAGCTGAAGGATATTTCGATTTGGGGAAAAAATTATAATAATACGTGTGCTAGGCTATGTGTAAAAAAATGTGATTTTTGCTGAAGAGTTATGTTGGGTGACAGGTACTTTTTCTTCATCTGCTCATGCTGCTCTCCCAGATCTTACTCCCTTCCTTCCTAAATATTCACAGGTTTTGTTTTCTCTTCTTTATTTTAAAAGTCCTATTCAACAGAGTGTTGGAAGTTCTAGCCAGGGCAATCAGGCAGGAGAAAGAAATAAAGGATATTTGATTAGGAAAAGATCAAGTCAAATTGTCCCTTTTTGCAGATGACATGATTGTATATTTAGAAAACTCCAGCGTCTCAGCCCAAAATCTCCTTAAGCTGATAAACAACTTCAGCAAAGTCTCAGGATACAAAATCAATGTGCAAAAATCACAAGCATTCCTATACACCAATAACAGACAAACAGAGAGACAAATCATGAGTGAACTCCCATTCACAGTTGCTTCAAAGAGAATAATATACCTAGGAATCCAACTTATAAGGGATGTGAAAGACCTCTTCAAGGAGAACTACAAACCACTGCTCAACAAAATAAAAGAGGACACAAACAAATGGAAGAACATTCCATGCTCATGGATAGGAAGAATCAATATCGTGGAAATGGCCATACTGGCCCAAGGTAACTTACAGATTCAATGCCATCCCCATTAAGCTACCAATGATTTTCTTCACAGAATTATAAAAAACTAAAGTTCATATGGAACCAAAAAAGAGCCCGCATTGCCAAGACAATCCTAAGCCAAAAGAACAAAGCTGGAGGCATCACGCTACCTGACTTCAAATTATACTACAAGGCTACAATAACCAAAACAGCATAATACTGGTACCAAAACAGAGATATAGACCAATGGAACAGAACAGAGCCCTGAGAAATAATACCACACATCTACAACCATCTGATCTTTGACAAACCAGACAAAAACAAGAAATGGGGAAAAGATTTCCTATTTAATAAATGGGTGCTGGAAAAACTGGCTAGCCGTATGTAGAAAGCTGAAACTGGATCCCTTCCTTACACCTTGTAAAAAATTAATTCAAGATGGATTAAAGACTTAAATGTTAGACCTAAAACCACAAAAACCCTAGAAGAAAACCTAGGCAATACCATTCAGGACATAGGCATGGGCAAGGACTTCATGACTAAAACACCAAAAGCAATGGCAACAAAAGCCAAAATTGACAAATGGGATCTAATTAAACTAAAGAGCTTCTGCACAGCAAAAGAAACTACCATCAGAGTGAACAGGCAACCTGCAGAATGGGAGAAAATATTTGCAATCTACCCATCTGACAAAGGGCTAATACCCAGAATCTACAAAAAACTTAAACAAATTTACAAGAAAAAAACAATCCCATCAAAGAGTGGGCAAAGGATATGAACAGACACTTCTCATAATAAGACATTTATGCAGCCAACAGACACATGAAAAAAATGTTAATCATCACTGGTCATCAGAGAAATGCAAATCAAAACCACAATGAGATACCATCTCCACACCAGTTAGAATACTGATCATTAAAAAGTTAGGAAACAACAGATGCTGGAGAGGATGTGGAGAAATAGGAACGCTTTTACACTGTTGGTGGGAGTGTAAATTAGGTTAACCATTGTGGAAGACAGTGTGGCAATTCCTCAAGGGTCTAGAACTAGAAATACTGTTTGACCCAGTGATCCCATTACTGGGTATATACCCAATTATAAATCATGCTACTATAAAGACACATGCACACGTATGTTTATTGCAGCATTATTCATATTAGGAAAGACTTGGAACCAACCCAAATGTCCATCAATGATAGACTGGATGAAGAAAATGTGGCACATATCCACCATGGAATACTATGCAGCCATAAAAAAGGATGAGTTCATGTCCTTTGCAGGGACATGGATGCAGCTGGAAACCATCATTCTCAGCAAACTATCGCAAGAACAGAAAACCAAACACCGCATGTTCTCACTCATAGGTGGGAATTGACAATGAGATCACTTGGACACAGGATGGGGAACATCACACACCAGGGCCCATTGTGCGGTGGGGGGAGGGGGGAGGGACAGCATTAGGAGATATACCTAATGTAAATGATGAGTTAATGGGTGCAGCACACCAACATGGCACATGTATACCTATGTAACAAACCTGCACGTTGTGCACATGTACCCTAGAACTTATAGTTAAAAAAATTAAAAAAGTCTAGAAGGCTCTCCTAGTGTGTGGTACAATGTTTCTTTAAGGTTTCATCTCTGGCTTCCTGGTGTTGCTTTGTTGTTGCTGGGTATTGAATTTATACCTTGGCTTGCAAATCGCTTTGGAGAAACTGCTTCTGTCAGAAGTCAGCTCTGCACTGACCAGGCTCGTGGGTATGTTGAAGCTGCCTCCTCTCCCAAGCCATGCTGAACTGCACTCCTTTAATACACTGCCCCATCTCAAGGGCAGGGCCCTTCATGCATTCTCTAAAGCTCTTCTATATAGGTAATAATAAAAGTTTAGCTGCTTTGGCCATGTAAAAATTGTAAAATGCCACATGGAACACTAAATATCACATCACCCTGTGACAGACGTACTGATGTATTGGCAGAAGCTTTTGTCTTGAGCAGAAGCTTGACAGTCTTTACTTAGTGATTTTTCTAAACTGTAAGACATCTTTTTTCCTTGACAACCCTTCTTATATTTTTTAAAGCCATCTCTTGAATGTCTTTT
Organism: Piliocolobus tephrosceles; assembly: GCF_002776525.5. Classification (NCBI taxonomy): domain Eukaryota; kingdom Metazoa; phylum Chordata; class Mammalia; order Primates; family Cercopithecidae; genus Piliocolobus; species Piliocolobus tephrosceles. The sequence goes on from NC_045437.1 coordinate 166,852,023, forward strand.
TTTATCCATTCAAACAGTAAATTGGTTCATATAATCTAAACGCGCTAATAGAATGCCCTTCGACTCTGTGGCCTTTTCAAGCGTTCTATGTCAGAATCATCTTAGCACAGTGGTTTGTGAAGCAAAATGCGTATAATGTTGTTTCAGTTGAGACAGTTAAAAACAAGTCCAAGAGCACCTGTATGGTTTTACCTGCAAAAAGAGGACCCACATTCACTTCTGGCTATGTGTTTTCTTTTTTCTGTTCTGAAATGTTGGGTTAGGGAAAGCAAATTCTACTTGGGTAACGTGGGAACAAGAGGACTGAATTCAGTGTCTGAGTTTACAGGGTGATGGCTTTGTCAGGACCCAAGCTTAACGTCTGCTGTCCTTTGGAAAGCTGGGGCCTGGTGCTTTGCTGTGCTTGGACACGAGTGGCAGGCCTTTTGAAGGACTGCTGTGTTTCATCATTTTCATCATCTCCTGCATGGCAGACATCTGTTGAGAATTCACTGCAAATTTAGGACTGTTTGAAATTACAAAAAAATAAATTTGGATGGTTAGCCTGTTTCCTCACAATCTTTTTTTTTTTTTTGGTCCTGCCAAGATTAGAGAGCATTACTTTCTAAGACAGCAACATTTTCTATTCTAATCTTCATCCATAAAGCCAGGAAATGGGAAGTAGCAGCAGTGTTCTCTGGGGTCTGGGAAGAGAAGAATTACTGAAGACTTCTTTGGCCAACCCTAACAGAATTGAGTCAGCCTTTAAACTCAATGCCTGGTACAGTGCCAGGCCCATGGGTGGTGTTTAATAAATGTTTGTTGAATGAATATTTGTGAGTGAGATGCACCCATGCAATAGTTTTAAAGTACCTTTAATTGATGTCATGCTCCTTTATAAAATACTGATGGGCAGGGCTTTTGTATGTGGATCAATTCTCAGATTTTAATTTTGGCTTACCTTATATTTGTGCTTTTCCACCTTATAACCTTACACTTTGCCTTTCCACTGCACACAGGTTTTCTTTGATGTGAGGATTGGAGACAAAGATGTTGGCAGAATTGTGATTGGCCTCTTTGGAAAAGTTGTGCCCAAGACAGTAGAAAATTTTGTTGCTCTAGCAACAGGAGAGGTATGTCTCAGTTTTATTTCCTTTCAACTGGATCTTCTTTCTTTTAAGCCAAATATAAAGAGGTCTTCTGAGAAAATAAGTATTAAATTAGTATGTCAGATGAACCTCACCACATTTGACTTTATTTTCCAATAAAATATGTATTATTTGGGCACTCAGTGCCCTTAGGCTTCTGGAAATTGGGAGAAAATAATCATCAAGTGAAAATATGGGGCCGGGCGCGGTGGCTCAAGCCTGTAATCCCAGCGCTTTGGGAGGCCGAGGCGGGCGGATCACGAGGTCAGGAGATTGAGACCATCCTGGCTAACACGGTGAAACCTCGTCTCCACTAAAAATAAAAAATAACAAAAAATCAGCCGGCCGTGGTGGCAGGTGCCTGTAGTCCCAGCAACTCGGGAGGCTGAGGCAGGAGAATGGCTTGAACCCTAGAGGCAGAGCTTGCAGTGAGCTGAGATTGAGCCACTGCACTCCAGCCTGGGCGAAACAGAGAGACTCCTTCTCAAAAAAAAGAAAAAAAAAGAAAAGAAAAGAAAATATGGTTTGCTCTCTTTTAACTTATTTACATTAATACTTTACTTACATATTTATTTTTTAGTCAGCTAATGCTAAATTTCTCTCAGTAAACCATAGCTGGGATATAATCAATTTCTGTAGGCATTTTATTTAATTTTCTCAGTTTGTCCTTTCTAGACCAACACTGAGTTTATCTCTCAGTATGGCCTCTGTTACTTGTTATTCAACTGAAATAATCTCTTTAGAAAGGATATGGATATAAAGGAAGCAAGTTTCATCGTGTCATCAAGGATTTCATGATTCAAGGAGGTGACATCACCGCTGGAGATGGCACTGGGGGTAATGTCTTTGCATTTTTTCCTTGCCCATTTACCAAACCGAAACCTAAGATGAAGCCAGTATATGAACCCAGTCTGTTGAAATCCAGAGCTAAGGAACACAGCTGTAAAGACGACTCTACCTCTTTAAGAAGGATGGAGTTTGGGGGACTCATCTAGCAGCATCTCGACAGGTGTGAGGGAGGTGTCCTCATTTTAAGCAGGATTGTTTTGGTGTTTATAGTCTTTCCATAATCGAGACGTATTCATTTTGCAGTTGTTAAAATACCAGACTACGAGTCAGTAGCCATACAGAAAAATATCCTCTGTAGGAAGGAAAAGGTGTGGAACGTGAAGCTGTATTTCCCTGGGATGGCAGCGCGCTACAGAGGTGGGCGTTGCAGGTGGAAGACGGGCCTCCCACCAGGAGGGTGAGACTAGAGTTAGCAGCAGGGTCACAGTGCACTTTCTTCCTTCTTTCAAAATCTTTCATCATATTGACAAAAACAAAACAAAACAAAACAAAACAAACCAAGTCCAAGAGAACTTTTAAGGTTTAACCTGCAAAAAAGTGACTCACACTCCTGGCTATGTGTTTTCTTTTTTCTGTTCTAAAATGATGGGTTAGAGAAAGCAAATTCTACTTAGGTAATTTGGGAACAGGAGGACTGAATCCAGTGTCTGAGTTTACAGGGTGGTGGCTTTGTCAGGACCCAAGCTTACTATTTGCTGTCCTTTGGACAAAGCTGGGAACCAATAATTTTTTAAAGTTAAAGCAATAGCTGCGTTGTCAGAATTGTAATGCAAACTGACTCTTATAAACAAAGTTGGAGTTCAATAAAGTAGAAATAGTTACATTTAGAGAGTTTCAAATCTCCTTCAGCTTATTGTTTCTCATTGAGGGTTATAGCTATCCAGCTCCATACACTGTTTTCTCTTAAAAGTATAGTGAGTTCTTTTCTTGAACATACACTATATGTGTAACTCCAAAGAGTTTAAATTTACTTTAGATTTAAGATTTTTAATTCAACAAATACTGGTTTGGGTGGATATTTGTTGTCTATTTTTAAAGCAACAGGCCATTTTCAAGCACTATTTCTAATTTTATGTTTATTGCAATGGTTCATTTATAACAAAAAATGACTGCTATTAGGTGCTTTGATTTGCCAGGCACTTTGTGAGGATTACTTTTAGTTCTTGCAAAAATGCTGAGAGGTATGGGAATGTAGACTGGAGTGGAGGAAGGCATTTAGGTTACCCTAGGCAATGGGATTTTCTGAGGATGCTTGTGGATCTCACTGGAAAATCCTGCAGCGCTGGTGCCCGTGCTCTCGGTGCTGGCATCCCACCTTCCTGCCATAGGAATGGTGCCGCCGGGAATGGTGACTGAGCTTCACTCTGCCCTCTTCTCTGCTACCTTTTTTTTTCTCACTACTTTCCCTGCCCAGTGTGCGTCTTGCGTTAAAATTCTCTGAATTTTGGAGACGATGTTTTGGGCAATTTAAATATAGCCTAGATCCCTCTGTAGGAGCACTCTCCTACAAGGCCACTTCAAGTGTCACTGACCAACCAGTTATAAATTGCTTGGCTTATATCCACTTCTGGGCTTTTTTTTTTTTTTCTTCTTCTTCTTCTTTTGAGACATAGTCTCACTCTGTCACCCAGGCTGAAGTGCAATGGCATGATCTTGGCTCATGACAACCTCTGCCTCCCAGGTTCAAGCGATTCTCCTGCCTCAGCCTCCCAAGTAGCTGGGATTGCAGGCACCCACCACCAAGCCTGGCTGATTTTTTTTGTATTTTTAGTAGAGACGGGGTTTCACCATGTTAGCCAGGATGGTCTCGGTCTCCTGATGTTGTAATCCGCCCGCCTCGGCCTCCCAAAGTGCTGGGATTATAGTCATGAGCCACTGCTCCCAGCCTACTTCTGGGTTTTCTAACTGAATCAGAATTTTGAAGTTGGTAACTGACACATAAGGGGCCCTACAGAAGGGGAGATGGGCCTGGCAGACCCTTGAGGTGTTGGAGGATGGTCAGATCCTTCTCATGGTTTGTGGATAAAGGTCTTCCACTCTGCCTGCTGCTTTGCTAGAACTCCAGACCTCCTGCCTTGCTTTGGTTCTCCTGTTCAAGGGTGACCACTGGGTGCTCCCAATTGCCATCATCCTCTGGGTCCTGATGGGTCCTGAAGTTGCTGTGACCAACAACTTCCAGATCAGCTGCTATTGTTCTTGGTGCTGAGACAAGAAAAAACACCACCTTTAGAGTCAGAAAGTCAGATGTTCACATTCTGCTCTGCTATTTTCAAGTTTTGTAACCTGTTTCCCATTGTAAAATAGGGCAGAGAATACCTACTCTTCAGGGCTGTTATGAGAATTCACTGTGGGTGTATATTGAATGCTTGGTGCATCCTGGTTGGGTGCTGAGTAATACCCAATCCTGGATAAGTCACAGGACTGTCCTGAGCTTTCAGCCTCAGGAAACAGGTACACAGCCGCTAGGATGGCTCACACACCTTGTCATCTGGCTTTAGGATGTTTTCCTGACCTTCAGTTCCTTCTCACTTCAGAGCAAAATCATGGTCCTGCTTGATCAAGGTTTGGCCCTTGGTTTGAGGCCAGAGAGCATCCTGCCATCCTGTGCCATATTTAAGGCTTTCTTTGTTCATTTTAGGCCCTAGTGCCCTGCTTCCTTAAGGAGTTAATTTTATTCCCTCCTTCACTTCTCCTTATGTTTGAACATGTATTCCCCATCCCTACCTCCTATAGGGTTCTAATAACTGATTCCTCTAAGGCCTTATGTTTCCCTTTGAAGAGTTGACTTTTGGAAGACATCTGTTGACTCTCTTCCTTGTTTTGTCTCAGGTGTGAGCATCTATGGTGAGACATTTCCAGATGAGAACTTCAAGCTGAAGCACTATGGCATTGGCTGGGTCAGTATGGCCAACGCTGGGCCTGACACCAATGGCTCTCAGTTCTTTATCACCTTGACCAAGCCCACCTGGTTGGACGGCAAACATGTGGTATTTGGAAAAGTCATCGATGGGATGGTAAATTGATACATTTTTTTCCTTTCAAAGCTTCATATTTTTATTGAGAGTACTTTCAATGATTTATTTTAATCTTAAAATATGCTTGTTAGAGATCCATTATATAGCTGACTGGCCTCTTCAAAGGTGAATAAATTATATATGGTATGGCATTTTAATTATTAGGGTCATTGGTGCAGCAGCTAGGGACTTGACAAGGAGAAATTAAGGACTTAAGTTGATTTATTTTACTACTCGATATAAATGTAAAGCCCTTTTTAATGGAACCAATATATACCAGGACCCCATATATACACACAATGGGATATTATTCAGTCTTCAAAAGGAAAGATATTCTGAGGACATTATGCTAAGTGAAATAAACCAGTCATAGGAGGACAAATAATATATGATTTCATTTATATAAAATATATAAAGTGGTCACATTGATAGAAACAGAAAGTAGAATGGTAGTTGCCAGGGGCTGGGGATAGGGATAAATGGGATGTTGTATTTAATAGGTATAGGCTTTCAGTTTTGCAAGATGAAAAATTCTGGATATTTGTTGCACAACAGTGTAAATATACTCAACACCACTGCACTGTGCACTTACAAATGAGTAAGATGGCACATTTTATGTTATGTGTTTCTTACCAGAATTAAAAATAAAATAGTTAAAAACAAAGCAAAACAAAACAACCCCAGAATCCCATCTGGTTCAGCTCAGACACCCTGGTCACATTCACAGAGACACGGTACAGCAACCAAAAGTTATCAAAGAGCATTTGAATCTATACTGTTGGGTCTCAGAGAATGTCAAAGCAGTCCAATTCACAACCCATTGGAACACTTCGTAACACCCTCCTTCCCTCTGTTTCTCAACATTTCTGCCTCACGGATGCCTAAAGTAGCTCTCTCAGCTCCTAAACTGGTTACTTTAAAGTCTGCCCACCCCAGGCCTGGACCATCCTTGTCTCCCTTGCCCTCTTCTAAGTTTCATTTTATTTTGTTTCCATGTGACTTATTCTGCCTCCCTCATCCAAATGTAAAAAAACCAGCCTTGCTCGCCGCAGTTCCTTCACAACTACCTGCTCTTCTGATTCTATCCAACACAAGTTTGGGAACTGAGCTAGTAGCCTCAACGCTGTTTGGGAAACCCACCAAAAACCTACTTTCTTGGTCCTCGACCAGTCCTAACTTCCTTCAGTGTGAACTACGGTACTGCTGGGCTTGTGAAGCCTTCCAGGGTAGAGAAAGGCGCGTTCACAGCAGTGTAGGGGGCTGATTACATTAGTATTGGGCTCAACTTATAGGTTAATGACTTGGGTTGCCTTTAAATGGACAAACCTAGAACTAGGTCCATTTCTGAATCTGCTTTCTGGCCCATACATGTGAAGACCTGTTATAGGATGGAGCTGAAACTGACTCAGACTTCATGTTACCTGTTACGCTGGCTTCTACCAGGTGAATGGAAATGCCTTTTACTAGAGCTGGGTGTTTACAAAATATCTACATTTTTAGAATATAAAATGCGCATTTAAAAAGAAGTGAGGAAATACACCAGTGTGGTCTCTGAGTAAGAAGGTCATGGGTGAATTTTATTATGTGATGTGTATATTTTCTAAATATTCTAACTTTTCTACAGTTAGCGTGCGTGATCTTAGTAGTCATAAAAGACAAACAAACAAACCTTATTTCCTTCCTACTTGGGCTTTTGGAGTTGGCTTTGGTTTAACCTTTGGATTGCTACAGCTGCTGGTCAGAATTAAACCACGTGTCTACTTTTCCCTCACCAGACAGTGGTGCACTCCATAGAGCTCCAAGCAACTGATGGGCACGACCGTCCGCTCACCAACTGCTCAATCGTCAACAGTGGCAAGATAGATGTGAAAACGCCTTTTGTGGTTGAGGTTGCTGACTGGTGACACAACTGGCAGAAAACAAGGATACGCTTTGGCGGGGTGTGTGTGTGTGTGTGTGTGTGTGTGTGTGTGTGTGTGTGTGTGTTGTTGTCTTTCAATTATTTGCTTTGTTTTGTTTTTTTCCTTTTTTACTTTCTTTTTATTTTCTATCCCAGATCACAGGAAAGTTATAAAAATCAAACCATCAGCCTTTAGTTTGCTTGAACTTTAGTAAACCAACTGCTTAGGGACTTTCAACTTAAATATATACCCTTCCTCAAGTGGTGCTATTTTTAAAGTAAAAAAACTTTGAATTGGCTATTTTTTTAATGCAATAATGTTTTCTTCTGAATTCATTATGATCCCCATATTGGGTAATGCTGAAGATTTGTCTGAAACAGATGAGGATACTGAGTTTATTATTTTGTATCCAAACAGAAATTCAGGTAAAGGGAAATTTGACTAGTATAATCTGAGATATGTCATAGGGATTTCTTCCTAACAAAAAGGTGCTTTGCTATTCTTTATATTAAATACTTTTTTACATAGATCAACTCTTTTTGCAAGACTTTTTAAAAATGTAAAGTTCTTTAAAAAATATGCAAAAATACACACACTCTAGCATTAACAATGAACAGATTAGAAAGATTTTATAAATCAAACTACAAACACAATTAGATAACACAGAAATTATGCCCATCCACAGCTCATATACTTAAGCTGATTATTTACTTATTGTTATTCAGTGTAACATTTTTAGAAAGTTATCTCGAGCTCAGTTGCAATAGGAATATTTTTTGTTACTTACATAAGCGGATTAAGACTCAGGCTATAAGGTCTGGGGGTGGTGGCTCATGCCTGTAATCCCAGCACTTTGGGAGGCTGAGACAGGAGAATTGCTGGAGCCCAGGAGTTTGAGACCAGCCTGGGCAACAACAGTGAGACCCTGTCTCTACAAAAACTAAAATTAGCTGGTCATGTTGGTGCACATCTATAGTTCCAGTTACTCAGGAGGCTGAGGTGGGAGGATCACTTGAGTCCAGGAGGTCAAGGCTGCAGTGAGCTGTGATTGCCCCAGGCAACAGGGTGAGACCCTGTCTCAAACAACACCACCACCACCACCCCCCCGCCCCACTCAGGCTATATTTAAACTAGATGAGGCCAGGTGTGGTGGCACATGTCTGCAGTCCCAGCTACTGAAGAGGCTGAGGTGGGATGACTGCTTAAGCCCAGGAATTTGGGGCTATAGTGAGCTATACTGATTGGGTATCTGTACTGTTTGGCATCAATATGGTGGCCACCGGGGAGCATGGGACCACCAGGTTGCCTAAGGAGGGGTGAACTGGCCCAGGTTGGAAACAGAGCAGGTCAAAACTTCTGTACTGGTCAGTAGTGGGATCATACCTGTGAATTGCCACTGCACTCCAGCCTGGGCAACATAGCAAGACCCTATCTTTTTTTAAAAAAATAACTAATGGGAAAGTGAAATTCTGCTGGGGCCTTGTCATAACATACCTGGCTATAATAGAGGGTGCTTGATCTCTGATCAGATGGGAAGTGTTGTCTGTTAGAAAACAGTGCCATTGCTTCTCATCCAGGACTCATGCAGTGAGGATCCATCTCGAGTTGTATACTAAGAAAATTGCCTCAATGAGAGATGAATTGAGTATTCCCACTGCTGATTCGCAAATTGCTACAATACTCTTGGAGAGCAATTTGTTAATTCTTTTCCAACAAACACTTTTTGAGGGTCTTTGATCTGCCAGGTACCAGTTTGACTTTTGGGGATACAACAATGGACAGAACAGGGCCTCACGGGGCTTACACTCTAGTGGGGGAAGACAGAGAATAAACAAGGAAACAAACATAAAGGGTGATGAGTGCTGTGGAAAAAAAAAAAAAATATATATATATATATATATATATATATGTCCATGTTTGCTGCAGAGGCTGGGAGAGAAGCATCGTCGGAGTGCGAGGCCTCTTGGGCCCCTCTTGGTTCTCTTCAGCCTCTTGAGGGATGGCATTTGTGCTAAGGTCTGAAGGAAAGGTAGGAAGCAGCGAGAAGGGCCTTCCAGGAGGAAGGAAGAGAAAATATGAAGGTCCCAAGATAAGGATGAGGGAATTCCAGGGCAGAAGAGAAAACCAGTGTGTTAGGGCCTGGTGCGAAAAGGGGAGCGGGATGGGGGCGCGGTCAGAGCTGAGGCTGAAACTGGACCAGTTTGGGCCTGGGTGCCAAGGTGTGTCTTTGGTCATGGTACACGGAAAGGTTATCTGTTTGAAGTTGGGGAGGGGCATGATGTGATGATCTGTGTCTAAGAATTATTATTTTATCTGCTATAAGGAGAATTTTTATAGGGGGGCTAAAAGTGGAAGCAGTCCTTATCAGGAAACCCAAACATTCATAACCTTGGAATTTCTCACTCCTGGGATTGGCTTTAGAAAGTGATCCAAAATTGTAAGGGACATGAGTGTTTCGGTCAGCCCGGCATTTAGTCTGCTTGTTCTGGTGATGGCTGCCCAATTTCTTATTTTTCTTTTGAGAAATCACATCCTTCCCTCACCCATCTCTAGTCCTTAGGGTGGGCTGACCCTACAGATGGGTACACACCTGGCCTGGCAGACTCATTAATTAGCTCATTTGATAAATATTATCAATATTATAGGCTGGGATAGAGCTGCAAACAAATAGTGTCACCCCTTGTGGTTCCTGTGAAAGTGACAAATTGTACTACATGAATATATAACACAACATCAGGGAGCAATAAGTCAGTGAAGTCAGGGAAAGCGAATAGACAGTGAAGGGGTGGTCAGTGGGGACTGAAGGAAGTGAGGGAGCACCAAGCCGTGGGGACAGTGGGGGAACTGTGTGAAGGCAGAGGGGACAAGAACAGTGGTCATCAGTGATGGGCAGGCTGGGTGGGTTCAGGAAACAGCAAAGGGGCCAGATGAACAGAGCATGGGAGGTGGGAGAGGGAGCAAGGCTGTCCTGTTGGCCATCCAGAACATTCCCTTGCCCTGGCTCCAGTGACTGGCTCAGGCCTAGGTGCTGGACCTCAGTCATGTGAATGAGCCATCATTGGACTTCCGGAATGATTGGGAAAGAGCTGCCGTCTTTCTGAAAGAGAATATAAAGGAATAGGCCTAAGAGCGAAGTCAGCACAGAAGGAAGTGGCCCAGAAGACAGAAAGGTTCCGAAAACATCATTTAGCTGCTGTGTCCAGCTGTGCCCAAAGCTAATCCACACTTAGCTTTTCGCTCTGTAAACTAATACATTTTCCTTTTTCTTAAGCCAAGGCAAACTGATTTCCTTTGACTTGCCACCTGAAGTCTTTACCAAATATAGCAATATTGAAAATGTTTTATGTGTAAAGATATGAATTACAGAATATTTATGATAGTAAAATACTGGGAGCAACTTCAATGTCCCAAAATGGTTGTAAAGCACACATCTCATAATAGAATAGTATGCATTCATTAAGACTGATGTTAGAGAACTCAGAGTAACATGAGAAAATGATTATTTTAAAGAAAAAAATTCTGTATGCAGCATGATCTCAATTATGTAAACACAGTCTCAGAAAGCAAATACAACAAAATGCAAATTCACATAAGTAAATGCAAATGGTGGGCTTTTTAAACTATATTTTTACTTTTTTCGGTTTTTAATTTTTCTCTAGTGTGCATTTCTTTTTAATAATTAGAAAAAACGATTCTTTTTAATTTTAAATAAAGATAACATGGAGGAAAAATTGGAAACAAATGACCTCTTGTACATGCAAAAGTGCTTTACATCTCAATGTCCAAGAGCACATAGCCACCATTCTCCCCCATGCAGAAGGACATGCGCTTTACACTACACATGCCGTCTGGGTTTTCCACTACTGTGAGCATACATGACTTCTCTCTAGTGACAAGGCAAAAAGTGCTTCATTTGGGAAGTGCTGAAATTCTGAGCCCACTAGTGCACCAGTGGTAAATTATCCTGTTATCTATCATGCCAGATGACCAAGAGCTAAGGACATACCCCTGCTAAAAACAGTTTATTTCTTGTACACCAAGAGTCAGGCCTCATACAGAAACCATGAGCAAACTGATGACTATGAAAATAGGAACTGTTACTTTTTATAGCCTAATGTTTTCTGCCAAAGCTTTTGAAATAAATAGTTCACTGTTTTGCAGATCACGTTACTAAAAAGAAACATTTATAGTTGTGGGCGGATGTGGAATCAGGAAAATTTACACTGGACACTGCCACCAAGCCCAAATTATTATAATTTAGTCTTGAATCACTTTAATCAACACTTTAAAATATTTTGATATTCTTAGCCATAATTTATTTTGTTCTCTTACAAGTGCTCTTTAGCAATTTTCTGGATCATCAAATAAGAGTTCAGTACAATTTACTTTTGGGTCAATTAGTTGGAATGACACTTTTGGAATTATCAATGACTTTATTTCTGATGAATTTTTAGGTTTTGAACAGGACTCACCAACCTCATTTCTCAGTTCAGCCGTTTTGAATTACATAAAGACAAAAACATGGCAAGGATTTTACAGCAGGAAAATGATTTGTTTTTGTTTTTCAACATTCCTATAATCCAGAGAGCTGAAGAAATCTTTGATCTAGAAAGCTTAGAAATTCAAAGCCCCTTCAAGGCACTGTTTTTTTTTTTTTTTTTTTTTTCAAATTAAGGAAGAATTAAAACAGTATTTGTAATGGAAAATTGTGGTGCCATTAAGTACATAACGGCTTTTACTTAAGTCTGTAATTCATCTTGTGGATTTAAGATTTTGGCCAAGAGTAAGTTTTAGGTGTGATACAACATAAGTTCCTCCAAGGTTTGCTAGTGTTACTGACATTCTAGAGTGGTGGAAAAACAACTGGCACTGATGCAGAATTGGAGTGACTAGTACCAGGAATCAATTCAGAAAAAAAGACCATCTGACAAATACTAAGAGTTAATACAAAATTAATTTTAAAATCCCACCCTAGGCCGGGCGCTGTGGCTCATGCCTGTAGTCCCAGCACTTTGGGAGGCCGAGGCGGGCGGATCACAAGGTCAGGAGTTCGAGACCAGCCTGGCCAATATGGTGAAACCCCATCTCTACTAAAAATACAAAAATTAGCTGGGCATGGTGGCGGGAACCTGTAGTCCCAGTTACATGAGAGGCTGAGGCAGTAGAATCACTTGAACCCAGGAGGTGGAGGTTGCAGTGAGCCAAGATTGTGCCACTGCACTCCAGCCTGGGCAACAGAGTGAGACTCAGTCTCAAAAAAACAAAAACAAACAAACAAAAATTCCCACCCTAGTTAGATTAGGATGTAGAGGATTCACAGATTTGGAGGATTTGGAGGACCCCACTTACTAAAACCCCTTCTATTACCCACTTTTAAAGTTTTACTAGCGGTCAGGTACCTTTCCACCCCCATTAACTTTTCAGAGCATGTGAAGGACTTTCTTCCTGGCGCACGGTGGGCCTTCAAAGCGCTGGTAAAACTACAGTCGCCGCCGTCTGTCCGAGGTGGTAACATTATGTCCTGTTACAGATATCCTGCATCTATTTCCAGGATCCAGATATCTCTATGAAAATGACCCTTTTTCTTCTCTGGTCTTAAAAGACAAGCCTGCTTCTGGTGCCTTTTCTGGACACCAGGAGCTGCACTCTGACAAAATGTCCAGGGTAAAGGAGGAAGAACTGGTCAGCCTGGAGCAGGGAAACTCCAGACTTGACTTAACCATGTCTGCTTGAAGCACAGCCTCTCTTAAAAAGACTTCAGAACTCCTGAATTGGCTCCAAGCCTTGTGCGAGGTGCTCTCTGCTAGCCCCAGCTCCTCGTTATCCTCCAGGCTCACTGACTTTCCTTCAGGACCTTGACTGAAGCTGTATTCTGATTTGGGGCTTTGTAACTTGCTGATGTCCTTGCAACACCCTTCCCTTTCCCCTTTGCTTTTCCTGGCTAATTACTCCTATATTCTTTAGGTCTCAACTTCAATGTCACTATCTCGGAGAAGGGCCCTGGCCTGCCCAAATCCAGGTATCTTACCTATGTACAAGTAAACGTCTTTCTTTCCTTAATCACACTTAACACACACTTTATAATTACAATTGTTCAAGTATTTATCCAGCCAATATCACATTATTCTGTTAGTTTCATAACAGCAAGGATTCTAGTTTACCAAGGTCGAATTTGGAAATATACCAAGGTTTTAGAAAAACACCATGTTGCCTGCTGTGATGAAGAAAGGTTACTATAGGTATGAAAGTTCGTGTACAAGATGACAATTTCTAAGTGAATGGTATCTTTTATTTTTTATTACATTTAAAATAACTTACTTATTTTGTCCAATCATCCTGATATTTGCTTGAGTTGCTGAGCACTGGACTGTTGCTTTAAAGGGTGGCTCATGCCTGAAACTCCCACTACAAAGTCACCGGCCTCTTGCAGTAGCCATGCTGGCATTCTGTTTGATTTTGTGCCTGCTCCTTCTAGAAGTATTGAGGTGTTTTTTTGTTTTTTCTAATTAAAAAGAAATTGAACATTTTAAAATGCACAACATGAAAATAATTTGAACTGCCCCAGGACTGTGGTTCTCAAACTTTATGGTGCATCAGAATCACCCGGAGGGCTAGTCAGATTTCCAGACTGCCTGATTCAGCAAGTCTGGGATAGGGCATGAAAAGTTGTACAAAGTTCTTGGGTGATGCTGATGCTACTGGTTCAGAGTCCACATTTTTTTTTTTGAGACGGAGTCTTGCTCTGTCGCCCAGGCTGGAGTGCAGTGGCCGGATCTCAACTCACTGCAAGCTCCACCTCCCGGGTTTACACCATTCTCCTGCCTCAGCCTCCCGAGTAGCTGGGACTACAGGCGCCAGCCGCCTCGCCCGGCTAGTTTTTTGTATTTTTAGTAGACGAGGTTTCACCGTGTTAGCCAGGATGGTCTCGATCTCCTGACCTCGTGATCCGCCCATTTCGGCCTCCCAAAGTGCTGGGATTACAGGCTTGAGCCACCGTGCCCGGCCCCAGAGTCCACACTTTGAAAACCACTGCCCTGGGGTGTCACAAAGCTATGGTTTGTAATCACTGAATTAGCTTAGGTATTTGTAAAAAGAATAAACATTTAAGAGATCATCCAAATATGTAGTTACATAATCCATTAACCACTCTGTGTCAGACTGGTGAGCAAACTATAGACAGTCACTGTTTTCAAGAACAAGGAGGACGTAAAAAATCACAATTGGAACCTGGGAAGATGTTAGCCGGTCCTGATTTCAAGGTCATTTACTCAAAGCACAGTTCTGAAACCCCTGCTACAGAATCTGCAGCCAGCACTGAACTGGGGGCCAGAACACAGGCTGCCATCCACTCTCCCATTCAACAGTTGTTCTTAACGCTGGCTCTGGGTCTCGCACTGGAGAAACCGTCCACAAGTCAGATGCTACCCCTGCTCTGATGGAGTTCACATTCTTTGAAGGAGGAAGGCAGTAACAAGTACACAAATAAACAGGATAACTTCAGATGGTGATAGCAGCTCTGAAGGAAGTAACAATAGAATAATGGTTTGGAGGGGGGCCTAGGGTGCTACTTTAGATGGGGTGACTGAAGAGGAACTCTTTGAAAAGGTGACATTTAAGCTGATACCTAATGGGTAAGAATGAGTCAGCTTTTGAAGAGGGATGAAAAGGGTTTCAGGTAGAGACTGGTAGGTCCAAAGGTCTTGTGGAGACCAAGGTTGGCATGTTCTAGAACTGAAAGGCCACTGTTGCCAGTGAGCACCTGTAGGAAGAATGTAGAAAGAATTTAGAGAGGGCAGCAGAAATTTAAATGTTTTTCTTAGTGGGAATGGAATCTACTGGTGTACTTTGAGCAAGAAAGTTATGTGATCTGATCAACATTTTAAAAAGATCACCTTGGTTATTTTGTCGAGAATGGACTGCAGTAAAAATGAAATCAGAGAGCCCTGGGAGGAGGCTTCTGTTAGCACGGAGCTTGGTTTAATCAAGTCAGATGGGAAAGCACTTTGCAACTTATAACATTGTGGAAATATTAGCAGCTACTGCAATACTAGTTCTTTCTGACTTAAGCATTCATGTCTGGTTCGGAATTGCACATAGGCCACACAACTATAATCCCAGCACTTTGGTAGGCTGAGATGGGAGGATTGCTTGAGCCCAGGAGTTCAAGACTAGCCTGGGCAACGTGGTGAAACCCTGTCTCTACAGAAAATACAGAAATATATATATATATTATATATATATTATATATATCATAATCAAGATATATACATATATATATAATATATATAAGAGCTCTCTCTCTCTCTCTCTGTCTCTCTCAGCTGGGCGTAGTGGCATGTGCCCGTAGTCCCAGCTACTTTGTATGCTGAGGTGGGATGACTGCTTTTTTCCAGGAGGTGGAGACTGGAGTGAGCTGAGATCATGACACTGTACTCCGGCTTGGGTGACAGCGGGAGACCCCATCTCCAAAAAAGCACATAAATACAATTCTATTGTGAGGTTGATTAGGGAGTGGATTCACCCAAGCTCTGTAGATGAAAGATTCAAATCCAGATCCCTTATTAACTGGTATCCTTGGTCAAGTTATTTCACTTCTCTAAGCTTCCCTTTTCTCACTATAAAGTGGAATAAGAATACACACATCTTTAAAGATGTGGTGAAGCTTCAATGAGATAGTCCATGAACACGATTTAGCCCAGTGCCTCTTGGCCCCTAAATTAGTATTCACTCATGTTAGCTACTATTTTTATTAATGTCTCTGATCTTCAATTTCTTCTTCAATAAAATGGGGCACTAAAAACTACTCTGTAAAGAACTTAACGTGATAAAATATGCAAAACCCTAGTCCAACAACATATGGCATCCAGTAGAAACTCAGTACATAGGAGTACACAGGAGTATCTAAATGACGTAGAATATTGTAGCTAGGGACACCAACGATGTCGCTGTAACTACTGTTAAGTGTAATGAAGACAGAAAATGGTTCACATTCTATAGACCAGATTTACAATCACACTCTTAGGACACAAATTTTTTTTCTAGTAAATTAGGTGTATTCCAATGACTTAACATAGATAATATGCCCTCCTTCCCATCACACAAAAATAGATGCCCCTTCGCCCTCATCAGAATCCAGTCTGTCACTATGTATCTGCACAGACAGAAAACAAACGTTGCAGACGTTTTGGTTTTGAGTTAGTGCCTGCTACTTCCCTGGTTTCCACTGCTGAATTCAAAATCTGTAATTATCATCAAGGATAAAAACCAAAACAAAGCCAAAATGAAAATGATTACTTGCAAGGAGCAGAGAGACTGGAGGAAAATAGCCTTAATCACTGAACTTTATGTCCAATTCATTAAGATGGAAAAACGCTTCCTAGTAAATGACCAAGAATTCCAGAAAGCAAGGATTACATCTGTATTCTTTAGGTAATTAACACAGTGCCTTAATCCAGTGGGGGAACCCAAATGCATTTCATTGAGCAAACGAGTGAATGAATGAATATACAACTTCCCAATTATGTCTAGGGCATCTATTGAGACCACTACCCAAATTTGTCCTTCCTGCTTCTTCAGTCTCTTTCTGTGGCCTCATATAACACCCCCAAGTATTGAACAGATGTTCTCTTGGTACTGGATTCTGAAGGACTTACAAAAGTCAATAAATAATTCAAGGAGATGGCTAAAGGGTAGGTCATAAACCATCTCCCTCAATTGGTGGTCACTAATACAGGTGTTTATCAGAGTCAACTCGGTGGTGTTTCTAACCACCCAAGGACAGGTCTCTGGCCAGATTTATTGATTCAGAATCCCAACTGATTCTGATGCACTCTCTGGTTTAGAACTACTGTTTAGGATTGTAGAGGTTGCCAGGGATGTGAGACTACTAACTGGTATGTGTGCCAAAAGCTCTCCTGCACCCATGACAGACAGTGTTACTTGTTCACTACACCCTTACTCTCTGAGCCTGCACTCATTCAAAAGCCTTTATGGCTTTTATTGTGGTAAAAGATACTGACATAAAATTTATTTTAACCATTTTTCGTGTACAATACTATGGCATTAAGTACATTACCTTGTTAAGCAACAATCGCCACCGTCCAGCTCCAGAACGCTTTCATCTTCCCCAGCTGAAACCCATTAAACACTAATTCCCCATTTCCTCTTTTCCCCCAGCCTCTGTCAACCGAAGTTCCACTTTCTGTCTCTATAAATTTGAGTATTCTAGATACTTCATAGAAATGGAATCATACAGTATTTGCTTTTTTTTGACTGGCTTATGTCTCTGAATGTCTTCAAGGTTCATCTATGTTGTAGCATGTGTCAGAATTTCCTTTTTATACATTCATCCATCACTGGACACTTGGGTTGTTTCCATCTTTTGGCTACTATGAATATATGCTATGAACATGGATAAATGTATTAGTCCGTTCTCACATTTCTATAAAGGACTGCCCAAGACTGAGTAATTTATAAAGGAAAGAAATTTAATTGACTCACAGTTCCACATGGCTGGAGAGGCCTCAGGAAACTTACAATCATGGCAGAAGGGGAAGCAAACACATCCTTCTTCACATGATGGCAGGAAGGAGAGGTGCCAAGCAAAAGGGGGAAAAGCCCCTTATAAAACCATCGGATCTCATGAGAACTCACTCACTATCATAAGAACAGCAGCATGGGAGTAACTGCCCCCATGAGTCAATTACCTCCCGGCAGGTCCCTCTGACGACCTGCGGTCATTATGGGAACTAAGATCAATTCAAGATGAGATTTGGTTGGGGACACAGCCAAACTATTATACAAATAGCTGTTTGAGTCCCTGCTTTCTTCTTTTAGGTATATATCCAGAAGTGGAAGTGCTGAATCACATAGCAATTCAATGCTTAATTTTTTGAAGAAGTTATACCATTTCCCACAGAGGCTGCAACCATTTCACACTTCCACAAGCAATGTACAGTTACAAGGGTTCTAATTTCTCCTCCTCCTCTTATCATATTAGAAATAAATATCTGGCTGAGCGCGGTGGCTCAAGCCTGTAATCCCAGCACTTTGGGAGGCCGAGATGGGTGGATCACGAGGTCAGGAGATCGAGACCATCCTGGCTAACACGGTGAAACCCCGTCTCTACTAAAAAATACAAAAAACTAGCCGGGCGAGGTGGCGGGCACCTGTAGTCCCAGCTACTCGGGAGGCTGAGGCAGGAGAATGGCATAAACCCGGGAGGCGGAGCTTGCAGTGAGCTGAGATCCGGCCACTGCACTCCCGCCTGGGCGACAGAGCGAGACTCCGTCTCAAAAAAAAAAAAAAAAAAAAAAAAAGAAATAAACATCTATGTGAATGTGTGAGAGGTTTTGTGCGTGCATATGTGTGTGTGTGCGTGTGTAAATAGACAGATACAAACTATGTTTCCAATGAAATCTTAGGAGCAGAAGACAAACTCAAATATTTCCTTGTTCTTTGTTTTTATTTAACTCCAAATAGCTAATAACATAAAAACATTAAAAAAAAATCTCCAATACCCAACTATTAAGTTATATTTGGTTGACAACACTTGATTATTTAGTTCTTGCTTGTTTCCAACATGTAGTAACATAATCTATAATAACTTTAAAAGTTTGCAGCAGGCTTAAAACCTGAATATTTAGATCCTAATCAAAAACCATGATGTAGTTATTAGTTTTGATTTTAAATACTTGCCCCCCACAGAACTTATTAAAATGAATAACCATAAATAGGCTAGCTATTAATTAGATCTCAATGAAATGCCCACATACAGCACATACATATAGGTAGTACATATGCTTTTATCCTTTACTACTCAAAGTATGATGTACAGAGGAACTATATCATAAACACCTTTAACTTACATTAACTCAACACATGAGGTCAGTGAAAAGGAAGCCATAAGGAAAATAACATGAAATCCTGTGGTGATCCCACCTATGATGAATGCACACCCTCAAGGAAACCCAGGTGGGTGCTGTCCATCCGCTGGGCGGGTGCTTCGCTCCTTGTCAGTTCGCATCTGCCACTAGCGGGGCAAGCATCTTGCAAGGCTATGATTCTAGTGTTAAAAGGTATGTGCTTTTTTTTTTTTTTTTTTTTTTTTTAAACAAAATGACCCCTAAACAAACACCAACAACTTCACTTGGTTTTCAAACAAAGAAACAGTCTTTTTTTCCAACAAGGGGGTGAAAAGCTACTTGTAGTGGATGTACAGGTTTCCAACATGGCACCCTTCTAAAGGGCTTTCAAGGATCATCCTAATAGCCCATTTTACCTGTGTACTGACCTTGGAAGCTAACCCCTGAGTATGATGCAACTCCACTCTAATATAAATTAAAATGCCATGATCTTTAAAAATGCCATAATATTGTCAGTATAATTTAACTTCCAGTTTAGTTCCATCTTCACATTTAGCAGTGTGTGTCTGTGACTGTCTCCTGGTGCCAGCATTTCAGAATGTACTATCACTGGCTGAGAAAATCTCATGGTGAGAAGAGTAGTGTGTCATAAGATCTGAACAAAAAAGCTACCAAAGTTGATCAGTCTTAGTATGATTCAGGATATGATTTTCAATTAGCAAACGGTGCGACTGAAGCAGAGAGTAGCTTTGTTTTGCTACACTCAGTGCTTCCAGGAATCTCCTGTGGCCTCCTTTTCGTGGGTTTCTATGCTGGCAGCTACACTTTACTTCTTAAACACTTGGCCCTTAGACTGACCACTGCCCTGGTTCAGTTTCTATTTTTAAGAGCACCATTCTAATGGAAATGTCCCAGCCCTGAATTAAGCTGGGACTGTACACTTTACCACTAGCTAGAGCTGTTATATATCATAGCATTTAGATTAATTTGGTAAGTATTGATTTCCTTGACTGTGACTTCGAAACTTGCTTTTGCTTCTTTTAGCCATGTAGGATTTCTACCTGGGGTGTAGATGAGGGTAAAATATCCCATGGAGGACTCCTTCAATAACCACATTTGGAAAATCTGGAAAAAAAAGAAAGAAAAACTGCTTTTCTTATGTGAAACAATAATTGCATTTTGTAGAATGGAACAAGGCAAGGCTTACAGTAAACACAGGAATCTGCATCGCCAGGCGTTTGCCTGGTTGAGGATGTGCTATCAGTCATGCTGCTTCAGCCTAAAGCCACTTGAGCGCACCACCAGGCGCGGCAGGAATGTGCAGTCAGATTTGTAGCTTATTGATTTAAGGGATGTTCTAATGGTTAATGCTGCTGGGCCTCAGCTCTTTATCTGAATGTTTTCTCACGAGGAAGATGGATTACACTGGCAATTCAATTTCTAACAAAATCTCAATATACTTGAAGGAATTCCAAGATTTCTACTGGGAATACCTCACTGCAGTTTTTCCATTGTGGTTTACAGTGCATTTAGTCCAAGTTGTCTTGAGTCTACTTGTTCTACTAGACTAGCTTCGAAAGAGAGCAGTAAGATGGGGGTCTGTCTTCCTAACTTAAAAGGGCAAATTTCCAAGAGAAGCCATCCTGCCAAACTTGAAAACATAGTTACATTATTATAGGAGATAGGAAGGGAGGCCAGGGGTGCAGAGTATGTTGTACTACATTCCAGTCGTTAAAGTAGGTAAAATGTGAATGGGTTACTTGAATGGGAACCAATCTATCTCATGGTTCAGAAGTTTAATTTTTAAACTTTATTCTGTACATAATGACGTCCAGGAACTATCCTAAAGCTGAACACTTTAAAGAAATACAGTTATTACCTAAGAAAATAAAAGTGGTCCAATATTTTAAGAAAAAAAAGTGTACATCAAACCTCTATTGTCAACTGTGTAAATAAAATCATTTACTAGGGGATTACTGCCTCATCAGAGGAGGCAGAAAGGCTCTCAGAGGCTAGGGGTAGGCAGAGGGAGCTAGCCAGGTGGAAAGTCTGTGGCCAGAGGGAGCCTGGAGGGTTCAGAGACCTAAATGAAGGCCAACGTAGTGAGAGAAGTGGGAATGAGGAGGCTGGAGGGCCCGGGGTGCCCAATCATACCTGGGAAGAACAGATAGGAATTCTGGCTTTATCTAAAACTCAATGGGAAGCTATTGAGGAAGTTTAAGCAGAGTGGGACAGAGTAGAATTGTGTTTTGAAAAACATGATTCTGGCTGCCAACTGGAGAATGGACTGGAGCAAGTTCAAAGCAGACACAAGGAGATCAGTTTGGAGACTACCGCAGTAGTTTGAGAGGGCAATGTGGCAGCCCAAACGAGCTTGAGGATGGAGAACCATGGAGGAATTCTAGAGAAATGAAGGGCGGGACCAAGTGATGGGTTAGGTGTGGTTAGTGAGAGAAGGGGTGAAACCAAGGACGCCTCCTGGGTTTCTGGCTTGCATAATCACAGGGTGGTGGGAGAAGACCCAGAATAGGAGTAAAACAGAAGATCATCACCTTGGTCTGGAACTTGTGTTTGAGGCATCCGTGAGACTTGCCAAAGGGGAAGTCAAGAAGTGACAGAATATGGTGACTAGTTTACCTCAACAAGTATTTATTGAGAGGCCTCTGTGTCCTGGATTGGCCACGTAATAGCTGTGTGACCTTAGGTGAGTTATTGAACATCTCTGTGCCTCTCTTTCCTCAACTGTGAAATGGATTTCATAATAGTATCTACCTTATAGGCTGTTTTAAAAATTGGGGAGACAAGCGAATGAGCACACAAAATAATGTCTTAGAAAATCTCCAACACACGACTATCCAGTTATTTTTGGTTGATGACACTTGATTTTTCAGGGCACGCCTTTCCCCAACATGAAGTAATGGTTTTTCATGAAATATATCTTTGAAAGCTTGTGATAGGCCTTACACATGTATATTTAGAGCCCAATAAAAAACAGTAATTTAGCTAAGCTAATTTTAATTCTAATTGTATTTCTCCCACATAGAAGGGTATTAAAATCAATTGCCATAAATAGAGCTGTTGGTTAATTTTCTAAAAGATACCCAAAAAGTGCATATTACATGAAGGTGGCAGACATGCCTTTATTCTTTGCCACTCACAATATATGAGTTGATTTGAAGGTCAGTGAAATTACATCGTAAGTATATTTAGCTTAAAAGGATTCAACTAAATAAGTTAAGCAAAAAAGACATAAAGGAAAATAACACTACATACTGTGGGTAACTCCACCACGATGGTAATATGTCAAGCAGTGACAGGAACAGGGCAAGGAGAAAAATACAGCAGGGCATGGGCTGGAGAGGGTCCAGAGACAGGGAAGTGAGGGAAGACCTGAGTGATGGTGCCATTTGGGGGACGACTTGCAGGAAGGGACCAAGCAGCCCTCTGGGAGGGTGTCTGGGAGAAGGGCATTCCCGGCAGAGGGAACAGGAAGTGCTAAGGCTCTGTATGTATGTCCACCGAGAGCTGAACATATGCTAGATGCTGGGGATTTAGAGGACAAAGACAAAGAACAAAGGTAAGATAGTGACATTACTATAAAGGAAGCAAATAGGGTTCTCTGACAAAAAGTGAATGGGATGGAGGTGTTTTAAAGCAAGGTCCACCAACTAGCGATCAGAAATAACATCATCAGCGTTTTGGTTTGTTTTCTCATCTGTTCCACTCTACTTTAAACTGTGGGTTTTGGCTTCATCATATGCATGATTTACTACAATGTCCATTATTGCCAGCATTACTCAGTAAACTGTTCTTGCCTTTGATTCCCATTGAGAGGTGATGAGAAGGAAGGTGATTTAGGGCAGGTTTTGTTGTTATTTTTGTTGGGTTTTGCTTATTTAATGAACATGTATTGTGAATGGGTGGAGGGGCTTGTGGAGAGGGAGAATCAGCACAGGCTCTCTGAAGCGTGGCATTCAATGTGAGCCCTGGAGGGTGAGAGGCAGCCGGCTATGGGATGGAGAAAAGAAGGCTCAAGGTGGAGGAAACAGCACACCTGAGGCCCCGAAAAATTCCAGGGTGGCTAGGGCAGAGTGTATGAGGAGGTCCAGTAGGAACATGAGCCTAGAGCAGCTCACACAGGGCCTTGCAAACAAATCACAGGTAAGAGTCTGGAGCTCCCAGGAGAGCGTTGAGATGGAAATACAGTATTGTGACTCGGGTGTACACACATGGTAGGCAGGCTACACACAAGGAGATTATCTGAAAGAAAGTGTAGTGAGAAGGAGAGAAGGTCAATGACAGCATTCTGGTCAGCGGCTAGAGAGTGGAAGGAAGTGGGAGAGCCAAGGGGAGACACTGTTTGAAGGAGTAGAAACCTATCAACATGTCTAAAGTACATGAGAGGCCAAGGAAGATGAGGACTGAAAAATATCTATGGGCTTTAGCCACACGGAAATCACTGGGGACTTTGGCAAGAGTTGTTTTGAGTTTCTTGGAAAAATCAAATCAAAGACCAAAAAGCAAATGCTTTTCAATCTGTTAAGAGAGTATTCTCCTGATTTCTGATGTTAAAAGCTAAGAGATATTTGATTATCAGTATTTTATAAGAGGATAATGCTTAAATGTCAGATCTTTGAAGACAGACACTCCTCTGACTTTGTAGGGGGGTGGGGGTCAGTACATCTGTGAAGAAATTTCCATATGCAATATCCTCTGGAATAATAACCTTAATATCTTGCTAAGAGGCATCATAACAAAAATGTGATACAAGTAAAGTTTCTCTTTAAATTAAATGCTGAAGATTTGCAAGAATATATATCATTAGTATAACACTTCTAAGATAACAAGAATCTGATTCATGAAACTGGATTGGTCAAAATTCCAAGAAAACAGATCTGGTGACTGGTCCTCCCATACCTCCCATCCCATCCATCAAACCTGTGATTCACTTATTCTCAAACAGGAGTTCCCTTATTTTGCAAGTCCTCATCCATATTACCATGCTACCAACGATACATATGTTTTACTCTTTCCAGCTCAAGACATTTACCCCTGAGGTTCCTTCCAAGAAAGTTCCTCCTGTTCTTCATTGTCAAACAAGGCATGGAACACATGGTAGGAACTGCTCAATAAGCTGGATGAGTTGGATTTAAAGGTCATAAAATATGTCCCCTCTTCTATCAAGTATCCTGGCTATTCTAGTCTATAGTATATTTTACTGTCTACACTTCTGCAGGAATTTCAGTCAGACGCATGACATATCTGAGCATAAACAATACATGGAAAAAGTGCCTGTGGAGCCATTTTTCAAAAATAATATGAATAATTTATAAAACATTTAATCTATATTAGGTTGCATTATTAATATTTGTTAAATATGATATTTTAACACGACATCAACTAACATGTATATTTGTTAAACATAAGCAAATGTTATAGAGAGGAAGTTATTCTTTACTGCAAGGAAAAAGAATACGAGGTCATATTCCTACACAGCAAAGGCAGCTCACTCTGATCAGGGTGCTACTAGGAAGGGTCCCTCAGCCCTTCCTAGGGAGGAGCAGGACTGCGTCCTGGCCACTTTTCTTCAAACTGACAGCTAAGTGGGTGACCTGAGTACGTGCATCCTTGCTATAGAGAGCAGTTCCCTTTCTCCTGCTCATAAGGTTTTATTGTCAGAAATAGGAAGGGTTTCAATGGATCATTTACCTATTACTATTTAGTGACTCCCAGAAACAAGATTCACTATGTGCAAAGAGCACAGAAGGAATACACAGGCAACCAGAGGTCCACCCATCAACCATCTGAGAGTGGACAAGTCAGGGACTTCCCTGGACCCCAGTTTTCTCATTTAGCCAATGATAGTATCTGTCCTGCTTAGTTCACAAGGTTGTTAAGGAATTAAGTGAGATAATGTATGCAAATGAACTCATAAAGAGATGCATAACAGAACACTTTGAGAGGGACTCTGATGAATCTAAATTTCTTTGCGCAGAGAAAAGACTCAGTCGAAAATATTGATTACCATTATACTTAAATCAATTAATTGTATTTAAAATATGCAACTTTCAAAAATATACAGTTGGCCATCAAAGATGCTGTAATCTAAATAGAAATGGAGATATGCCTGCAATGTATATATACATAGATTTTTGGAAGAGGCATTTTTAAAAAGGACTAGAGCCTTGAATTTGAACCCTGGCATCTGGACAAAAACAAGCAGAGGCCAAAATGACATGATCGGAAAAATTAAGGACCATAAATACCTTTCTGCCTTATTACTCTAATTCAAAATAGTCTGGTAAGAGAGAAAGAAAAATTACATTTCCTCCTGAAAGGCTGGCCTCAATTAAAATTCTAAATGTCTCTTACACCAAGAGCACTGGTTTATTGGCAGATTATTAAGCCCTGGACCAATGTCACTCTGTTAGACCTGTATTAAAAACGTGGTTTATGTGGTGCAGGGTCAGATCAGTAAAGAGCTGTTAGCAGATGACAGGTTTGATTACCGCTGGCTGCAGGCAAGACGTATGGATCCCTGAGGAACAGCAGCACAGGCTGGTGGGACAGTTTGCTGGAAAGGTCAAGAACAGGCATGTCAGCATCAGGGGACGATGGTAAACAGAAAACACTACAAACTAGCTTTGAGGGGATCAAACTGCTGTGTGGGGACGTCTCAAGGTTTATGTTCTAACAGTGTGGGTGAATAATAGCACACAGAGTGAGAGCAAACAAATGGGCACTGCTCTCATCTTCTAAACATTTCTTTGTGGAATTTGAAGCAGACATACAATCTATACAATAAGTCATTGCTGAAACGTGCTTTCCTAAAAATCTTGTAATACGATTATTGATAAAACATTCTGATTACTTGCAGGAAACAATGTAGGGCTCTTATTCCTCCACTCTTAATTCTAACTGGTTACTCCTGTAACTTCCTATCAAATCTTTATAATCTTAAAACCAATTTCCAAACAAAGGTTTTTAAGAAAAATATAACTTGAAACACATCGTGGGTGATTAAACATTTAGCAAAACCATAATCCTATTCCTGGCTGATGAGGATTAGTCCTTACCTTGACTCTTCAGACTCTGTTTCATCAAAAGATCTAAAAGTTTTGAAAAAGGAAACAAACAAACAAAAAAACCACATACGTTGAGTCAATGTTTATGCCAACAAAGGAAAAAATATCCAATATTTTTAGATGACTCAATTGGGAGATATTTTTAAGAAGAGTTGTGAGTTTCCACTGAGCCACAGCATGGCTATGCCCCATCCTAAGGAATCTGAAGACTGGAATATTCTTTGATTTCAATTTTCCTGAAGATTACTTAAAAATCCTCAGATTTTATTACTACTTTTGGGCTTGTATAATGGAGAAAACATTTCACTCAATACCATTGCTAATGTCTATTCTAAAAAATACATAAACATATACGAAGCCCAACCTCCCTGTAAACACATACAAGTTGGAACAGAACACACTGACAGCACATTATTTCATTATTTGCCAAGTATAGTGTATAATTTTTGCTCTGTAATAAGTGGAAAATGGCCCTGAGTAAACAGTGCTCATGAAGAGCTGTGACAGGTGTTTGCAGCCCCGTCATCCAGTGGATGGCTGGGGTTTAACATGACTTTGGGTGTGGTCTGCTTGATCTTCTTGTAGTTAAGTGTGGTTCCTTCAGGCAGGTCTGGAAACATCGAGAAAATGGGTAAACCTCTCTCCTGCATGGATTTTGAGAGTTTGTGATGATTTGTTTCCCTGTAAATGGATACAGTATGCTATGGATGTTTCCGAAGGTCTTCTGAGGCTAGCTCAGCCCACGTCATGTGCCTGTTGCTGGGCAAGTGGCTTGCTTCAGAGTTAATTCTTCGGGAGAGCTTTTCCCAATTGCTAATGATATCAAACCTCGGGGTCCTTGGGTTTAGGACCAATGGGTTTAGACCAACAGACAGGGATTAGGATTTGTAGTTCTGCCACTGGAAGTTCCTGAGAGAGGCAGCTGGACAGTAGAGGAAGAGGGCTCGCCTTGGAAGGCCTCGGTTCTGCAAGCTACAAGGCAAGAGATCTTGGGAAAGACACTAAATTCCTGTGTCTCTGTTTGCTCAACTACAAAATGAGAGGAGTTGGATCGAATCATCGCTCAGGTCATTCATAACTTTAAAATTATATGAATATGTGTACCACCAGAAGATGAACTTTGCTTGAGTTTCCACTAATGAGTCCATAACATGTTATCTAGATTCATAATTCCTATCAAGTAACATCATTCTATGTAACAGCATAATTGAAAAGATTGATTCCTTGAGTCTAAACATGGGTTACTGAACCATAGCCATTTGGCCACAAGATGGTACGGGGACTTCAGAGGAATTCTTTTGACCAAAAGCAGGCAGCGAGCGAGTACTGCAGCAAGCCAAAAGAGTGGGCGTGGCCGGCAGGCTACTCAGGCATCACTCTGGGCTATTTGTTAGATCAATCGGTCATTGAAGAGTAATTTAAAATACACATCCAATATGCAAACATGATTCTTACCCACAACTTTCTGCCTTTGGTAGAGAGGGCAAGTGTCGCACATTTAGGAAATCAAGAAACAGTTTGGGAAGTTCTTCATTTTCTAAAATGACAGCCTGTGAAAGCAGAAAACAGAATTAGAAACTGAAGTGAAGTTTGCTAGGCAATCAATCAAATGAACTATTTCAAAAAGTCATAACCGTCCATCAAAGTTCTTACCAGCAACATTCCTCACAGTCAAGATGAGGAGTGGTCTCTGTTTTGCCCACCAGGAATTCAGGCTGACATACATGCTAGAGAGTGCTGGCAAATACTGCAGTTTATCTGTTCTTTCATTCAACTGGCATTTATAGAGCACCTACTATACACTAGATGCTGACTAGGGGACAAGACAGTGGGGAGCCAGGTAGAAATGGTTCCTGCCTTCACGGAGATTCTAATCCAGAGTGAATATTTCAAAACCAGGGAACATCAATAATACTGTTAGGATATGTATATCAAATTGTCCTTACTGAATGACAAAGTGGTCTGATATACATTATCTATACGTGTGTGTGTGTGTATCTCCCCACAGGAAACCACTACTATTTAGGAAATATGGTAAGTTATTTTTTAACTGGAAGGTTTAGTCAAGAACCCTCAACTATCACCTGTTTTGGCATTAGAATCAACTGACATTTATTGCCATTTGGACAGCTCCACTCAAAGGGTCAGTAACATCTTTACTGCTAAGTGTAAATCAGCATACATGATGAAAAAAAATCTATAGAGTTCTTCCATTTAGTGAGCTCTGCTACATAGCTGGCATAATGGCATAACCATGTCACTACTCAGAGATCTAGATTATGCAACGTCAAAGAGAAATCTGACCAAGAAGTATATATTTTCATATCTATGTATTTTTAAAGTCTACCAGAGTGTGTGAACTGAAAAGAAGTTTGCCACCTCCCCCCTCCCCCTTTTCCAAAAGACCACAGGAGAAAAGCATCAAAGGTTGTATTTTAATCTCTGACTTCAATACAACTATTCTTAAGGGTCATTTTTCATAACTTACCATGGGTAAATTTCGTCCAGTAAGTACATGTTGTTTAAAGAACTATGAGAATTGGTGGTGAAATATCATTCACACAATTGATCAGGAATACTGTGTAGGGTGGTGCATAACATACATAACAAGAAACAAAAGTGAGGTGAAATTATGTACCTTGTAGATACACAGTTCTATATCACATCTTGTTTTTGGCTGTGCTTCACATACTGAGTTGCCCCAATTTCTTATCAGGTTTTGTGATACTGTTACCCAGTTCAGGTCATACAAATGGGGTGGGTGACTACACAGGTTGCCAGTCCTCCTAGGCTGCCCTCTGTCCCACACTAGAGCATAGCCCTCCTGGTGTTCAGTCCCTGGAGAGGGGTCATCTAAAGAGCCACCTCCACTGGGGGCTGATACTGTTCTTTACACAGCTCACTGTTCCCGCGGAAGCTTAAGGAATAAAAGATAGAAGAAAAAATTAGGGTGTTATACTTTATTCATTAAATAATAATTTACTGGGCATCTATTATGTTAGACACTGGGACATGATGATAAATCTTACAGGTCCAGTGGAGCATGGGCTGGTGAAGAAAGCTAGCAATGAACAAGTAAACACACACACTAAACAACAACTTAAACTTGCCTTAGAATATAGTGAGATAGAATCGAAATAGCGTATCACTCTCTAAGCGTTTTCCCATCTACCAATGCATTCATCCGTCCATCCCTCCGTCCCTCTCTCCATCCATGTGTGTGTATGTGTTTACTTTCTCCTGGTTATAAAAATAGAAAAATAAAAAGTTCAGAAAATAAAGAGAAAAAAAAACCCCTCTGTTCAGAGGCATAATTTCAATACTATTTCAATTAAATTTCCTTAAATCATTTCACTTTTACCTCAGTTTTTACCTATTTGAGGACACTTTTGGGTGCCAAGAGGTCATTATTTCAGTGCCTATAACTCAAAAAGTTCTGGGAATCATCACACATATAAAACTCCAAGGTATTTTGGCTGTGACACATGTTTCAATGGTTGTTTTTTTTTCTAGATATCTGTTTAAGAGGATGATACAATACGTATTTGAATAATAAAGCTTAATGTTGTAACACACGGCAGACCTGTTCCCCCAGGCAATAGTTTTAATTATCTGTACAAGTGGTAGCTTTCAGATTTAAAAAAAGACGGAAGAGTATAACATTCTTATCTCCACCCCCACCTTCTTAAAATAAATTAAATCAATAACAAGTGTGGGACACTTTTAATGACCTGAACTACTTAATTTTCAGGATCTTTAGACATGTCATCCATCACTGCAGTATGGAGGAAGGCATCTCCTGAGTGTTCAGGGGGTTACTTAGCTTTTATTAATGCAAGATTTAGGGAATTTTAACAAGGTGAATTGTTTATTTGCCTTGACAGATTGGCTTACAATGCACTGACTACATCTACAGCATGATCATTAATGACAAAAGACAGGCAAAAAGCTGTTTACACTGCAACATAGGGACGGGAATTAATCCTGCTCGGCCTCCCCAGAGTTCTCCAAACAGATGATCACATTGCTTTACGTAAGATATACTGGCAAAAGCAATACAGAAAACTCCAGAAATCTGTGTGTAATTTACTTTGCTAAATTTTCACTGAATATTCTCAAATAATATTTTCCATAAAACAATGACCAATATGTACTTTGGGATTTATAGTTTTAGAGAAGGCAGCATTGAGGGTTAGTTAAGCATTCAGTTCTGTGGGCAGGCATATTTCCTAAGTTCTGTTTTAAAAGCTTGCGAGAAAAGAACTAATACTTCAGAGATAAAGTAAAATATAGAAGAATTGACCTAATGTAACATATTATGTACAAGTGACTGCCATCAGTTGGTACAGAGATGAAAAAGAGGAATTAAATCTTTTTGTTCATACCCACATGACCTTATTCATGAGAAACTGAACAGTAAGGCTGGACCTCAAAACTGTTCCATTTACAACTTCTTCAGTTTCTTGAAAGGCTTTTGCTCTGAAGGAACCACCCCTTCTTGAAGCTGTACCCTGGATCATCCTATAGAATAAAGATGTCAGTTCGGTTTTAATCTCTCAACTTTGCTCAACAATAAGCTCCTAGGTTTTAAAAAATTAAATTTTTGAATATCAAATTCTCTCTTCTCTATTGTTTTAGACTGCTTATTTTTATTTTTTATTAATATCCATCCAAGGATTAATCACTTTCATTCTTTAGAGAGGCAGTGTGGTATAGGAAGTACGTGGGCTTTCAGGGAAGACTTGAGTTTGAATCCTTTCTCTTTCTATCTTAAAAGGTTATTGTGAGGATAACCTTTAATTGTGTATCAAGAATCTCTGACACACAATTAGCGATGGATAGATGCTAATTCTCTTTTCTTTGAGTATTGTTGTTGTGTGAATCCCCAACAACCTATTTTACCAATTTTGAAGTTTGGATTATTGTTCATCGAGCAAACAGAGCTTCTTGGCCCTCTATATTTCAGGGATCTTTTTGAGTATCAGATAAATGCCGAGTATCCTGCTTGCTGGAAAACACACATACATCTATAATTGTGCTTTCAGTGGCAGGGGGTTTGCAGACCCCTGACAGCCCAGCCAAGAACACCAGCTTTCAGCTTAGACGGGGCAATAGCACTCACTGCTGGGCTCACTTTTCTTTGGCCTGGAGCCTGAGGCACTGTCGGCCGGTGCTGTGCCAGCTCCCCAAAGGACACGTTGGCCTTCTTGTTTCAGTTTTCTATCTCTTTGTCAATTAGAACCCCACTGGAGGGTATGCTGCCTTGCTATTAGAATTCATTAATGCCTTCAGCTCTGGGCTGAGTTGAAAACATTTGTCTGGCATTGAGGCTACTGTGGTAAAGGATTCTTTCTAATACACCAAAATCTATTGCTGCACCGATTCTAGAGAATAATTCATATTCATGATTTCCATGTCTTCTATATATTATTCTAAAATGCAGCAGTCAGTGGTGTGGAGGGTTCCCAAAATTAACAAAACATTAAGGAAAGTATGATTTTCTACTCTATCGTTGCTGGGTTAGAGTACAGCTGATGAAGCACTACCATGCTGCCCGTGTTATAAGAGGAGCATTCTGCACTTCAGGATAGTGATGGGATCAGGCCCAGTGCTATTTACTTAATTACCCAATGACTCTAGTGGTGCTCATCCCATTCCTGGAGGCAAGTTGGCACACATGGCCTGTTAACTAATTTATGCAGTAAAACATCAAGAATTCAAAATGAATGTGACAAGTTTGGAGAAAAAGCTAGAAATAAATCCCAATAAATTTTACAGGTATACACACAGTGAAATACTGTGAGAAACAGAATTATCCAGATGCAAGACAGAGAGTAGCTGTTTATGTGCGAGAGTCATGGGTCTCAAATGGTAGGTCTACAAGAACTGCTCCTTCCACATGGTGTCAAATGAACTGAACAGTTCTCTCACCCCACCTAAGGTGATATTATCAAGCACCCCCTGCCACCACAAAAGAGAAGTAAGAATAAACCTAGGAAGAGCTAGAGGCAAGTAATGAAAATAACTAAAAGATTTCAAAATAGTTTCCATAAAATCAAGTCATCCAATATTAGGTATGAAGAATGGAACCAGGCAGTGGCAAGTCAAGGGGATAATGATCTTTAAGTTAACTAACTGTTCTGTTAAGGAAGGTGGCCACTGGTTATCCAGCATTTTCAAAGCTGCTGGAACAAGAAGAAAGTACTGTCCAAACCAGCAAGGAAGGAGTCATTTTCTAATTGAAGCATGTGCAATAAAAGTAGTAAAAGTGACACGGTATGAAAAGAATAGGCACTGAAGAGCATCAAAATATCCTGGACTCTTTAATAGACTTGCAGATTGGAGATGGCATAGAATTAACAGAGAAATGCACTAAAGAAATTTCCATCCAATTTGTCACTTAGGAATACAAGAAGACCAAAAATCAGGTTATTATGATGGTGCACGTAGGAAATGGGGTTAAATGAAAGAGCTGTTAAAGGTGTGTGATAGGCTACTTGACTTACTTCAATATTACTACATCCAATGCTGATAAATAGTAAAACTGGGCAAAGAGTGTATTTTGTAAAAAACAAACAAAACAATTTTCCTTTACTCAATGCTACTCACTCTTGTAAGAATAAATGACTTTCTCTAAAGCAGACCAGATATTTCCTCAGAAATATCACTTTAAATGAAGAATTTTTAAAAAGTTAAACTCTATGAAAGCACTTATAAAAAACTTACTGCATGGGGCAGAAAAACAACACCATTACCACCAACAGCCCCTGCAAGCTCAATGTTTACTCCAGAAGAAATGTTCTTTTTATTGAAAAGGTGCAATTATCATCATGTAACACAAATCACAAAATCCCAATATTTCTACCTTATCAGCTTTATAAAATCATGTTCCCAAAGGATACCATTGATTAGTTGCACATGTTCTTTCTGTGACATCCCAAATACTTAATTGTCAGTTATCTTTTCTTCTTCAGTAAGTAAAATGTAGTCACAAAATTACAGAGGGACTTGTTCTGCCTTAACCTTCACGAGATGCCATCATGCACTGGAAAACACTGGTAAAATATCACAGGATAACGCCATCCGACAAGGGAGACATATAAACACTGTAATGATTTCCCACGAGTTTCCATTTTAGAAAATTGTCACTAAGGCAAGCATAAACGGTGACACATCTCCACTGAGAACACGGTGAAATCGAACGCTGGCATTCTAGTTAGGTCCAAACCTACCCAGCAGCCAATTATAACAGGAATGGAACATCTTGTTGAAAACCTGGACAAGACCACTTCGCTAACCTTCTAAGATCATAGCACAGGGCTGTGTTGTTTTCACTGATTTGATCCTTTTATCCCCTTTTACACACACACACACACACACACACACACACACACACACACACACACACGCTTCTTCCCATTGTCTCTCAGAGTTGTTATAAACTGTAGGGAACCTCTTTGTCACAAAAGCTAAGGTATTGAACTAAGTCAAGAGGTTTACAAGAGCACTTTAAGCCCTTCCTCCATTCCATCTAGTTTGGTTTGAAATGTCTGGCTGTTGGGGTGACAAAGTTCACCAACGCAGCTTTTCCTCTCTTCACCAGGAAAGATGCTTCATACCATATCTACTTCAGAGACATGGCTAAAAACAGGGAGGGAGAAAAATCAATACCTTCTCACTGCAGTAACTGGGCTCAGTGTCACTGTCCTCTGGGACCCAAAACCTACGAACTCACAGAGGCTCTGTAGTCCTCAGTCTTCTACTTACCACTTCCCTGCACCTGGTCAAAATTTCACAAAATGAGTCATAATCAGGTTAGCAAAGGAACACTTTTAAAAAGTCAGCCAGTAGACAGATTTAAGAAGGATCGTGACCACCTGAAAGATAAAAATCAGATGTGCTCTAAAGAACCCACTGTACGATGCATCCCCCTTTTTGTGTGTGACACCATTTGCAAGAGTGTCTAGCCTGTACCTGGGTAAAAACTGCACTACTCAAGGAATTCAAATAGACACCTGCTATGGTTTCACAGGGCTTTATATACTATCTTGCAAGAAATCTGAGGACCTACACTAAACGCTGAATGCGGAAAAGGGCCTATTTAAAATAATAATGAATCTGTGCAAAGAAATAATATAATTTGCCTAAGAAGATTTGAAAAAAAAAAAAAAAGGAATATCATTTCTGATAACGTGGCTAAAAGGAAGAAGCTAACCATGGACAAAAGAAAGTGGAAAATCAATAGCCTTTGGAGCTATTTTAATATCAAAACTTACATTCTGTGTTTTTCTGGAATGTATTCTTATAAAAGTATTCGTTTAGCACTTACTAACTACAAGCATTGTGTTGGGGACACAATGGTTAGCCCAACAAATATAGTCCTGTCCTCCCAGGGTTTATCATTGGGTAGGGAAGATGAATGCTGATTCACAGCAATGAATGTGAAATTACAAACTGAATTAGTACCTTAAAGGGGAGTAGCTAGTTTCCTTGATCATCAGTAACAAAGCACCCCTATTAACCTGTGGGGTGAAGGAGAGCTTCCCTGGGGAAGTGACCCTTGAGCTGGGAGTTGAATGAGCTAATGAGAATAATGTGAGTAGGATATTCCAGTTTGTTCAAAGGCCTGTGGAAGGTAGAAGCATGACATTAAAAAAACCCTTAAAGAAGGCCACAGAAAAAAACAAAGCTAAGCAATAAAATGGGGTCACCTAAGCTGGAGAGGTTAGGCAGGGCTTCTGGATCACGTGAAGGGTTTTCTTTTCTCTTCTCTGTAGACTTGGGAGTCACTGAATGATCTTATGTGGGTGGGTGGTAGGCAGATGGGGTATCTCACTGTACATGACACCGTCTGATTTGTATTGTGACTACAACTAGAACAGTAGTAGGTTCATCAGATCCAGGGACCATGCATTAAATCCTCTCTTTGGCTATCTCTAAACTGTGTCTTAACTAACCCATTGAGCTAATTTTAATGACTATACATTTTTCATTTCATATTTGGTTCCTTTTCAAACCTGGAAGCTCTATTTTTCTTAGAGTCTTAATCTTTTCTTACGCCCAGATTAAACGTTTATTAATTTGTTTCTGTTAGATTGCTATTTTACTTGCAGTTCTTTGGATCTAATCCTGCTGTTTTGTGTGTCTGTTGGTTCTCACTCATAGCTGTTTATTCCTGTAGTTTTCTATGTTTTGTAGTTTTGGTTCATAAGCTCATATTCAGAAAGGCTTTATCTGTGGGAATCTACTGCAGGCCAAGTTCTAGGTACGTCTTCCTTG
Organism: Piliocolobus tephrosceles; assembly: GCF_002776525.5. Taxonomy (NCBI): domain Eukaryota; kingdom Metazoa; phylum Chordata; class Mammalia; order Primates; family Cercopithecidae; genus Piliocolobus; species Piliocolobus tephrosceles. The sequence continues at coordinate 166,887,142 of NC_045437.1, forward strand.
AGTGGTTTTGCTTCTGCTCCTAGGAAGCAGATCCCTGACTGGGATCCTAGAGATATAATCAGCCTTAACCCAATGATAACATTAATTTTCTAGATTGGGGCTTCTGAGATTATGCAGGTACTGCAAACACTATCTATCTATCTATCTATCTATCTATCTATCTATCTATCTATCTATCTATCGATCCTAGGGATATAATCAGCTTTGAGACAATGGTAACATTAATTTTCCAGATGGGGGCTTCTGAGACTATGCAGGTACTGCAAGTATTATTTATATATATATATCTATATAATATATAAAAAATATAAATATATATAACTCTGAACTCTCAGGAAACATGATTAGGAAGCATTAGGAAAACCTCTGTCTAGGCTCATGGATTTTTCACAGGCCAGGGGTCTCCAAAGTATATTACAGACATGTGGAGAGTTAAGCAAGATCACGAATTGTGATTCAGGAAAACATATCAGAACTTCTATTTTTACTTACTTTTAATTAAAAAATAAAAAACCTATCTTTTCTAATTTTTAGTATGTAGACTCACAGCACATGTGTAAGATTTATTATTAAATACGCACATTTTGAAGTGTTATGCCGAAACATTTTTTATTGATAAGGATGTATGGTCCTACGCCAGAAGACTTGGCCTCTGAATATAATGTACTCAAGAGTTTAAAATAGCCAAGCCAATAAGGCCCAATATATCCCTACCACAGTACTTGAAATAGTCTCTTTTATCCTTGTTTACCCTAAGGTAAACTATGTGAGGGCACAGCTCTATTACCGGAAATGCCCTTCCCACCTCTTTTTAACTGGCCCACTCTAACTTATTTTTCAAGTTTCAGCTCTAGTGTCATTTCCCTTAGGAAACTTTCCCAAACCCTCAGGTTGGGCTGTTATCTTTTTTGGTGACAAAACAATCATTTCATTTGATGTAATGTTTAATACTGGGTTGTCATATTAACTTTCAACAGTTTTAATCTACCAAATATGGTAATTTTCATGTGGGTTTAGAACAACAACAACAACAATAACGTTTCATTGAATGTCTATTCTGTGCCAGGCTCCTTATCTTATTTAACTCTCACAATACCATGAGATGTTTTCATTATCCAAATTCTACATATGAGGAATTTGGGGCTGAGAAAGGCTAAATCATTTGTGACAGTTTCTCAGAGGGTAAGGGAACAGTTGGGATTGGAACCCAGGTGTCTCTAGCTTCAAAACTACTGTTCAAATTATGTATCGGTTCAGTCATTGATTCATTCATTCATTTCTCAAATATTTCCTGACATTTACTGTATGCACAATAGCACTATGCTATATAGTTTAATTCTTTTCTTGTTTAATTTTATTGGAATATTTCATCTTTCCCAATATTTTTCTATTCTATTTATAATCTTAATTTATTCCACAGATATATTTAAGGGAGCCATTGAAATTGGCTCAATTAAAATACATTCTTGGTTTTCCTTGGATTTTAAATTTATCTTAACATCTCAACTAATTCTTACTTTCAGACTAAGAAAGGCAACACATTCCATTAATCTTTCTATTAAAACAACAACAACAACAACAAAATGACTGGGTGCAGTGGCTCACACCTGTTATCCAAGAACTTTGGGAGGCCAAGGCGGGTGGATCACTTGAGGTCAGGCGTTCCAGATCAGCCTGGCCAACATGGAGAAGCCCTGTGTCTACTAAAAATATAAAAAATTAGCTGAGTGAGGTGGCACGTGTCTGTGATCCCAACTACTTGGGTGGCTGAGGCACAAGAATCACTTGAACCCGGGAGACAGAGGTTGCAGTAAGCCAAGATGGCACCAATGCACTCCAGCCTGGGCGACAGAGCGAGACTCTGTCTCAAAAAAATCAAAACAAAACAAAACAAAAACCAAAGGATCTGGCCTCATAACATTTCAAAACCTGTTTGACAACTTCTGACTAGCTCAATTCTTTTCAGCAAATGACTGGGTACAATTACTTTAAAGTCACATATTATACATATTTGATCCATTTAAATTACCTGTGTATTGAATAAAAATGCACTTCAATTACACGTAATAGATAATGCCAGGATTTATGGGGCATTTTCTTGATGATTTGATAGAAAAAAAATCCAAACAAATTTTAAAAACAATCATAGGCTGGGCACAGTGGCTCACACTTATAATCCCAGCACTTTGGGAGGCTGAGGTGGGTGGATCACTTGAGGTCAGGAGCTCAAGACCAGCCTGGTCAACATGGTAAAACTCCATCTCTACCAAAAATACAAAAATTAGTTGGGTGTGGTGGTGGGCACCTATAATCCTAACTACATGGGAGGCCAAGATAGGTGAATTGCTTGAACTCAGGAGGCAGAGGCTGCAGTAAGCCAAGATCAGGCCACTGCACTCCAGACAACAGAATGAGACTCTGTCTCAAAAATAAATAAATAAAATATGTACATACATACAATTACAAACTAGCTACGTGCCTGTAAGTGAAACGTAAGATCAGGAGACTACGGTATTTAATATTACTGTTTTACAACAAGCGAACCAAAACAGATTTAATAATTCAAATAATGTGGTAAGACATTTAGTTAAATACAAGTTATAGAATGGGAGTGCTGCTTTACTACTTTATAGAAGAAACAGTAATCAGAACTAGGCTTATAAAATGTTCCCTATAGATAGCCTTAGGAGACTGGTTTTTAATAAAAGATTTACAATTAGCACAGCCCATATGTGTTGATGAACTGATGTTTTTTAAAGTGTTTAAGGTGCTTTCAAACAATTTGCTCTCTCAGGGCCCTTAAACATTTCCCCAAATACCTAGTTTATTCAGCATTCTCTTTTTTTACATACTGTACACTTTGACCCAGCTCCAGGACAGCTGGGTTTCAAGTGGTATAGTCTAGCTAGATGAGGCCTCTCTAGGGATATACATTCTTATGTACTATAGTTCAGACATAGTATACTGTGCTAACATCATTTTTTTAAATGAAGACTTCCAACACCATTTTATATTTGTTCAGTTATAACACTATATTTAGTCACCTGTTTAAATGCTACAGTAATGTAATTGATATTTTACATGGATTTAGGAACCCTCAATGCGCAAACTTCAAAGTACACAGTCGTTAGTGGGAAAATAGTGGGAAATGGTTAGAGTGTGACAACAGACTTATTATAAGATGTGTAGCTAGTCCTCAGAGAAACAATGTATGAAAAGTGGCCCTTGTGGAGATGGCTCATAGGCTACAAAATAAAAAACATCTGTAAAGAAAGTTAGGAGGAGGTGCTTGGCCTCTTGGCTGCAACAAAAAATACAGTCAATGAAATTGTTCACTAAAATACACAGGGAGGAATAGTAGCCTACTAGGACAGAACACAATAGCAAGAAAGATGAGAAATTAGGGCTATCTATACATGGCTGGTAAGGACTACACAGGGGGTCCACGCTGGAACCTGTTCTCTGAGTTCAGGGAAAGAGGAACATATGTACCCTAGCCCTTCTCCCAAATCTAACACTGAAATGAATCCTTCTATCACTTGGAAGCTGAATTACAGACATTTATTCAGGGACCTATATACAAGAATGAATATGCCCCTTTCTGGGAGTTTTCCAGATTACACCAGTCTTTTTGCACCTATGCAAGATCCAGTCTTCCCTTCTTCTTTACTAATGGAATACCAACTTTCTTGGGGTGTGTGGCAAGCTGCCAAGCTAAAAATAACAAAGAACAATATCAAAAACTGATGAAAATAATATATCCTGCCTCACTCTTCCCCCAGCATTTCCCATCAACAACCCCCCTGCCGCCCCCAATGCCCCCAGCCCCGCCCGCACCCCGTCCCTTAGCATGTGACACAGATCTAACCAACAGAAATGTCACAAGAAGTGACTGGATGGGAAAAGTCAAAAAGCTTCCTTAAGGTGACTGGTCAGGCTGCAGTGCCCCCCATCCTTTTGCTCATGTCTCTCCCCTTTCCTCCTTCCTCTTGGCTAGAATATGGGCATGGTCTTTGAGCTCAGTTGCCATCTTGTAATTATGAGGAAAAGGCCAAAAGAACCAAGGAGATGCAATCCTTGATAATCTTGAGCCAGTGAGCCAAAACCCACAATTACCTACCACTTTCCTTCTCAGTGCTTAAGGTTAAAACTCACTTTTAGTTAAGCCCTTGGATTTGGCTTGTTACCTATGGTAGAACACATAAACCCCTGATAGAGCCCTCATGCCTCTGCAGATTGTAAAGTCCTGTTTTTAGCCCATAGGACAGAATACTAAGTAGCATGACTGATACAAAAAGAGAGAGAAAGAGCAAAGAAAAAGGAATTCTGATATTCTATTTTTAATTTACTGCTTTAGTACTGGGTAGAATACTTAGGGGAAAAAAGAAAACATAATGCTGATATGCTATTTTTAATTTACTACTTTTAAAAAGTCCATAACACAAAGAATAGCATATGAAAAATAAAAATGCAATTAGGTTCATGCACAGTCTATAAAAAGAAAAGGCCTAATACATGAAAAATTTGTAAACCTAACCCAGCAGGTGCCAAGAACACCCATTATAGGACAGTAAAGAAATCAAGAATATAGGTATTGAATTTAGGTAATGAGATGAACCTAAACAAAGAAAAATGTAAGCTGATTATCTAGAAAAATATCCTCCCAAATTGGGTCTTTTAAACAAATCATAGACTGTATCCCCATGGAGATGGAGTGTTTTGTTAAACTTACTTTACAAAAGAATGGCCAGACCACTGTAGAATGAGCCACAGGGAATAATTTAGCATTGGCTGGTGGAAAAAAAAAATACAATTCTACTTTAATAGGTCTTTTTAATCACAAATTTTATGATGATTTAACAGCCTTCCATTAAGAGCAATTAAAGGGAGATAGCAAGGATTTACACTAATATTCTAGCAAGTTAAAATGACTTCATACATCTTTGAGTAAACGTTTTCTATCTTGAAGTTCTTAGCTAAGTTTGAGGGAGATATACTAATTTATCAAAAAAATAAAAAGCTGGGAGATGTGCCTCTGGTGTCTCAGGATAAAATGTGTGAATTCATTTCTCCTCCCTGCCTATGGTTATCCCTAGTATACCCTGACTAAGGAGCCAGACATCACTGGGGCTGGGCAAGGTTCAGGAGACACAAAGGTACTCCTAAAAATAATGGAGAAACCAACAACCTAGAGAGCTTGTCAGGCCTATATATTAACCACTCTAGTTGGCCAAACTGTACCAGGCAGTGGCCTACTCAACCACCCTCACCTCAGTCTGTTCCAAATGTGTCCTGGAAAGCAGGGCAGGGAAGTACCTGGGAACACCTGACAGGCATGCTCCTTTTTCCTGAATAATTTAAATAGCTCATTAAAGAAAGAGAACATTTTCTTACATGGTTTTATTTACATTATGATTAATTTCTCTAAAAAGCTTGTGTTTTATACGTAATCCACTTGTGTTATAACTTCCTAGCCCCTTAATGCATGCACACAGGCCAAAGAAAGTATTTGTTCCATAGACTTGGTATGCAAACTCATTTATTCAGATCTTAAAAGTACTATCTCTGTGGGCCAATAAGTCCCAACAAAGGCCTTCTGTGCAATGGTGTTGCCCCCCTACTATTAGTGAGACTTCCAATCCACTGACCCAGTACTTTCTGACTCCCATTAGCCCCCTCTAAATTTTCTGCCCTCTTGTCCAGCTTAAGGAGCTGTGATCTACCATCAGAATAAGTTCCCTGAACCACCCTCAAACCCATCAACTCCTCTTCCTCTGCTGTACTCGGAACAGCTCAGTTCTGGCTGAATCCCAGCAATCTCTCACTCTCATTCATGCCTTAACCTAAGCTGCTAAACACTGAGAAAAATTACAGAATACAAAAAAGACTAGTTTCACTTTAAATTTAAGCTCTTATCCTCAAAATATGGTCCAGAAATCTTGTTACTTTTCTCTAGAACAGTAGTTCTCAAACTGTAGCCAGCATCAGAATCACTTAGAGGGCTTGTTAAAACAGTTTGCTTGGTCCAACTGAGAGAGTTTTTGATCTAGCTGGTCTTTGGTGGGGCCTAAGAATTTGCATTTCAAATAAGTTACCAAGTTTCCAGGTGATGCTGAAGCTAGTGGTCCAGGAACCACACTCGAAAACTACTTCACTAGAAGAATCAGCCTTTACCCATTTTCAAAACTTATCCTCTTCTCCTTTTATCTCCCTCATCCCTTCCTCCACCCTCTCTCCCAGCTGATAACCACTCTTCACACTTCAAAGAGAATGCAGAAGCCACCTGGCTTGATCCTCCTCATCTTCATCCCAACAACTCTACGTATACTGCACTTCCATCAATCTTCTCCTTCTTCTGCCATAGCGGAGAAAACGTCCTTCCTTCCATCAGAAGCCAATTCCTATATCTCTGCTCTGGCTCTCAGGCCACCCCTTGACTTCCTCAAGTATTCATTTCTTTAGTTATTTTGCTCTTCTTTCTCGTAGCTATTCACTAATTCCATCCATCCATCCACCCACCCACCCACCCACCCATCCACCTCCCGTCCATGCATTTACCTATCTACCTATTCACCCTTCCGTCTCTGCTGAACCATTCCTATCAGCACATAAACATGCACTCTCACTGTGAAACAACAGGAAAAAAATCCCTCAGAGGCTACAGCCCATTTCTCTGCTTTTCATGGCAAAAGTTTCCAAGACTGTTCTACAGATGCTGTTTCCCTTTCTTATCTCCAGTTCATTCACTCTTTCATGCTCTGCAAATTGGCTTCGGCTTCCACCATCCTCAGCTTGCCATGGCCACAGGTCTCTTTTGGGTTGCTAAATCACTGCTAACTTCACCTTATTCAGCTTCTGAGCAGTCACCACTCACCCTGACAGCCACCCTCCCACTTCTCTTTTTTTTTTTTTTCTATGACTCTTCGGGTTTGTTTCAGATCACATTCTCACTCTCCTTTGTAGCCTCTTCCTTTTCTATCTGACCTCAGAATGTTGGGACTCTTCAAGGCTTAGCCAGCACCCTCTCCCTAAGTCCACCAACTGCCATGGATTTTACAACCATAAGGCTGATGAGGTAAAACTTCACATCTTCAGGCTAGACTTCTTATCTGGGATCCAGACTCATCAAAACTAAGTATCTATTTAAAATCTCCACTTGAATTTCTTACAGACATCTGCAATTCAAAATGTTCAAAGCAGAACTCAGTATTTCTTTGAACAAAAATAAAAAAACCTGCCACTCCATGACCCATCACTGTCCACTTTTCTCATCTCTGCCAAAGATGACCGCATCCTCCCAGCTGCTTCCTTTCTCTCACCTCTGACAACCAGGCTATCACAGCATCCTCTGGAGCTCCTCTCCCACTCATTCTCACTCTCTGATAACCTCTTTCTTGCTCCCTTATTTGTTTCCTTCAGAGTGCTAACAATTATTTCCTTGATGGGTTTACTTGGCTTTTGTCCACTCAACTCCAGCTCCAAGAGGGCAGGGCTGAGTCTGCCGAATCATCACTGTATCTCTGCAGCCAAGAAAGGGCTCTGAATGCATGAGGGTTATTCCAGAGGCAGAATCAGGGCCAAGAAAGGTCAAATACTGAGAAAGCAAACTCTGGCTAAAGAGAAAGCTCAAAGCTGAAGTCTCCTCATGGAATGCTCTGCTTTGGAAGGCAATAGGTGCCACTGCAGCAAGTGTCTGACCCAAAGCAGCTGGAGGCCCAGTTCACATGAATGCTGAAGCAAGAACTTAGAGACTGATAGGAAATTAAGCAAGGGATTTACTGAGGAAACAATAACATCTAATATCTTTAAAACATTTTATGGCTTGCTAAGTGGCCTCACATAGAATGGGTCGCTTAATCCTCTCAACTACCTTTGAGGTAGATAAGCTCAAGAGCACTTTAAAGATGGAAAAACTGACTCAGATGTTAAATGACTTGCATTTCTTCCTAATAAACCGAGTCCAGATCCACCAAGTGAACAATCGCCGTGTCTTTGGACAGGAGAGCTGAGAACCCAGGCCTTACTCTCTCCCTGAAGTGCTCCTAAGAGACCTTCTCTCACCACCTTCTGGTCCTTCAGTGGTCAGCTGCTCCCCTTCATCCTCTGGTCCAGAGCAGGACCCACAGTGCCTCTCTCAAGCTCTGGTGAAGGCCATGCTGTGGCTGACTATGTACATAAGACTCAACCAAGGAGGATGCCACAGGGAAACAAACAAATATGGTCATGACATGAGATGACATGGGTACAAGTTACCAACAAAATAAGCCATGGTTCATCTAAATCTTGGGAAAAATAATCCAAACAGAACAGTAATGCTCTCGCTTTGTGTCAAATGGATTCTGCTACCCAGAGAAGTCCCTCTTTGACCACTTTATTATGGCTTACAACAATCTCAACTTCAATAAGGACAAAAAAGAGAAATTAAAAACAGCTTGTTCACTACACATTTTTTCTTTCTTTGTTTTTTCATTTGTTCACTATACTTTTTAATGCATAAGGAAAAATGCAGGCTGAACATTAGGTTAAGTTGTCTTTAATTTTTAAATACTATTATCCTAATAAGTGCTAAAAACTCATGTCAAAATTGCAAACATTTCCCAAGTTCTTTTACACAGCCCACTATGTCTTCATTTCTAGAAGAGGAAAATAGCTACTCACTAAAGCAATCTGTCTTAAGTACAATTTTGCAACTGGAATATAACTGAGTCAGACAGCAACCTGAACTCTGTTAAAGCATAACTTTGAATAATGCAGTGAGAAGAAGCCTCCCAACTGTGATAACTTTTCTTGTTTCGTCTCACTGATATTTCCTTATGAGGGTGTTTGGGTCAGAGTAAACTCCTGAGGACTGATCTGACATTGCCTTTGAAACTAATTACATTAAGCAGCAGGTGCCCACTTCAAGTTTGAGCAGGAGAATGCAAGACGTTCAGGGAATTCAGTGCAGTTGGGGTTAATGCTCTCATTTTTCAGGAGCTTCTTTAAGCTTAGATATCCTCTGCTCCATTAACTGTGTCATTTATTTAAAGAAAAAAGAAGGATCAATCTGAGAGATTGAGATTTAAAAGTATAAAATGCAGTGGGTTTTTTGTTTTTTGTTTTTGTTTTTGTTTTTGCTGTATTTTAGCTACCCTAAGAATATACTCTGAAATGCCTACATACCTTTAAGTACATAATGCATTAGCTAATCATATTTTCAGGGAAAAATCTGCTATTCAAGTTACAGATTCCAACAGATTGTTGTGATGATCATATGTCACATAAAAGGGGAGCAAGCTACAGAGAGAAGAGTGGTGGATCTGTGTCTGTGACTGAACTCTCTATCAGTAAACCCAGTTTTGACAGAATAGGCATTTCTTCACTAATTAATACAAATAAGGATTACTCTGGAAAAAAACATTGATGCTGATGTTACAGTAAACCAACAGATATCCATTATTGTCTAGTGGCCTTCTGTTAGTAATCTGATGACTATCACAATAATATGAATATTGCCGGGCACGGTGGCTCAAGCCTGTAATCCCAGCACTTTGGGAGGCCGAGACGGGCGGATCACGAGGTCAGGAGATGGAGACCATCCTGGCTAACACGGTGAAACCCCGTCTCTACTAAAAAATACAAAAAACTAGCCGGGCGACGAGGCGGGCGCCTGTAGTCCCAGCTACTCGGGAGGCTGAGGCAGGAGAAGGGCGGGAACCCGGGAGGCGGAGCTTGCAGTGAGCTGAGATCCGGCCACAGCACTCCAGCCTGGGCGGCAGAGCAAGACCCCGTCTCAAAAAAAACAAAAAAAAAAAAATATTTAGCAAACCTAAAAGCATACCTTTTCAAACATACCAACTTTACTCTAAATATAAAACAGAAGCAATACAGTCATAGTTTAAGAATATTTGCTCACTGTCTGGGAAACACAGTGAGACCTTATCTCTACAAAATTTTTAAAAAATTAACAGGGCATGGTTGCACACACCTATAGTCCTACCTACTCAGGCAGCTAAGGCAGGAGGATTGCTTGAGCCCAGGAGGTCGAGGCTGCAGTGAGCTATGATCTTGCCACTGCACTCCAGCCAGGGCAACAAGGTGAGACCCTATTTCAACAACAACAACAAAAAGTGTTCGTTACTTTGTTGGTTATATTTGAAGGATTTTGATAAAGTCTGAATAGCCAGGCATTCTAACACTGTAAGCTAACTCTGAGTCCTGGAGTAAAAGTCTGCTCTCATCAGTGACTCCAATGGAGTTGATTTTGAGATAAATATAGTCTAAGGTAAATGGTTTATATTGTATGCAGATGGCATATGGTATAAATAAATATTCAAAAATGCTTAAAAATCACAGGTTCTAAGTGTCTTAAGACAGAGAAAGAACAAAAGAGAAGAGAAATTATAAGGTACCCTTTAGTTATGCAAAAGTAAATGAGAATATGCAAAATTTAAATTATATTCCATTTAAGAGAAAAAAGGAAGGAATAGAAGGAAAGAATAATCAAAATACAATCTCAATTGTTGCACTTGCAAAAAAAAGGCTGAAAAAGCTCACTTGAGAATATGTCTGATTTACTTCCATCTTTGGGACTAATTATATAATTATTCACTTAACTATTGAGAATAAAATATTACTTACCGAAAAATAGCACCAGTGGTCTTCCTTCCTCAATTTCTTGCTGAATTAGGTGTGTTTTAGAAGTAGTTATTCAAAATTCTATTTGGAGAAGCAGATCAATAACTACTGAGGCCAGGCGCGGTGGCTCACGCCTGTAATCCCAGCACTTTGGGAGGCCAAGACGGGCGGATCACGAGGTCAGGAGATCGAGACCATCCTGGCTAACACGGTGAAACCCCGTCTCTACTAAAAAAATACAAAAAACTAGCCGGGCGAGGTGGTGGGCGCCTGTAGTCCCAGCTACTCGGGAGGCTGAGGCAGGAGAATGGCGTAAAACCCGGGAGGCGGAGCTTGCAGTGAGCTGAGATCCGGCCACTGCACTCCAGCCTGGGCGGCAGAGCAAGACTCTGTCTCAAAAAAAAAAAAACTACTGAAAGCCTGCATTCTGCATTATTATTACCAGTACTAATACTATTATTACTATTCAAATGCTTTTTTTAAAAGAGTTAATATTTTTTCAAATAAAATATCCAATGCCTACACAATATTTAATGTATTATCCATCATAGATAATACAATAAAATCTCCTATGGACAGACTTAATCTTCATTATTCTTTTAAATTTAATGTCAGTTTTTATTCTACTAAAGGACTTTGCTGAAAGTGAAGTAACTTCTTTGAGCCACCTACTAAACAAACCAAACCTCTCCCCATTTAGTAACTGTGTATCACTGTACATATTTCTTTCAAACACACATATTACATTGTGATAATCTGTTTAGGTATCTAAATGGCCAACCTAAATTCCTCAAAGGCATTATGTGTTAACAGCTTGTTCTGTGCTGGGCAGCTGCCACAGTAGATTTCTCAATATCTACTGAACATTGGCATCTTTCTCCTAATTTGTTGACAGCATGCCCTATATTCTGATAACTACAAAATTTCATTTCATAAAAAATGCTTTTGATACCAGTTTTCATTTTAGATTACCCATAGGTCCCATTTTTTTCCAGTAGCACAAATAAGTTGATGATAATTCTAAATTGTGTAATATAAAAAGAAGTTTAATTTGCCACAAAATACATTTTACATGCTAAATGGAATATGATTAAACATGTGTTCAAAGAACCGCTCAAAACAGAGGTTGAATAAATAGCAGTGGAATATGATACAACAGTTCCTTCAGTTTAACTCAAATAACTCAAGTCCACACAGGAAGCACTGGCATGCCCTTGAAACACAGGAGATGCTCAAGACATTGAGGTTCTCCTTCCTTTCCCCCGTGGCATTCACTACTACAGGGAATCAGGAACAAAATTAATACAGAAAAGGCTTCTATTATCTACCAGTCATTCTTCCCTGGAAAACAAATGCGTGTGGGAAAGGAAATGACAAAGGCACAAACAGAATGAATGTTACATAACTTTCTTCCACTTTCTGCCTTTTTCTCCTGACTATCTGGAAGCGCAGGTTCCAAAACCCACGTTTTAAGATACAGCCATAACCTTCCAAGGTGGTTTACATTCCAAGGACAAGCCAGCTTCCAAACCTGAAACGGACAAGTGAGTAGAGTCAAAGACTAATGGATAAGAAAAGGAAGGCATCACCACTTTTAATCCCAGCTACTTGGGAGGCTGAGGCAGGAGAATCGCTTGAGCCTGGGAGGCAGAGGTTGCAGTTAGCAGAGATCGTGCCACTGCACTCTAGTCTGGGAGACAGAGTGAGACTCCGTCTCAAAAAAGCAAACAAACCAACTAAAACCCCAAAACAAAACATGTATTTGATTTTTAAAATCTCAAGTTTATAACGAAAATTTCTTAAACTGTACAGACAAAAAAAGTACATTCTATGGGCATGATGCAAATATTGAGGTTGTTATACATATTTTAAAACTATATTGTGCTGATGGTCAGACAACTCTATAAATTTCCTATAAATGATTTAATGGTACACTTACAATATGTGCATTTTATGCTATGTAAATTATACCTCAGTAAAACTTTTTAAAAGTACATCTTTTTCATCTTCTCACTCTCCTATAGCTGATATTTAAGAGTCAAGTTGTCAGAGGATTTGGCTAAATAAATACTAGAAGATGCTGACCAACTTTTTCCTGGGTCAGCAAAAAGACTGTTAAATATGGCTAATACTCAGTGTAGGGTGTTGTCAAGAGAATGGGGAGGAATTTTTCTGATGAAAAGCTAATTAAGCATACCACTTTTAATATATCTAATGGTATGTCAAGGCAGAAATACTACTTATCTACTGAAAACATACTAAATTGGCACAAATAACGTATGTTTTGCATGAATTAAGACAAGTTCTAAACTTAATAATTTGGCTTTAATTTTTTCACAATCAACACTCTGGCATGCAAATGGAGTGCTGGGAGCTTGGTTTAGAAGTATTCAAGTATCTTCCCTACCCTACAATATCATCTGCACTTTAAGCTTATGGATTCCCTTTGACCTCAGGGACACAGCTCTCATCTGTATGGGACAAGGCAGGAGCACCGGCAATTTCAGAGGCAATGGTTCTCTGTTCCCACATTTGAACTGGTCTCCCACCAACAGCAACCTATAGAGGGAAGGTCTTCTTTCTTTTCAACTTCCTTTTGAGTCTGACAAGCCTGATGCCAACTAGTCTTTTCCTACCTTGGAAATGAAAGCTCTTATTTCAGGGGCAAAGCATGCTGTAGGTATTCTCTGTCACACTAGATACTGGAAGGGGCACAGAATAAGTAAATTAGTCAAGGCACACATCCTGACTCAGCACACCGGCATTTCAAGTGTGCCTCTTGCACCTTAAACTCCATCTGCTTGTCAGGATTGTCTCTTATGTGAAAAGCTTGAGTTTTCTAGTACTGGAAGGAGAGAAGGTCAAAAATATGAAATGCAACTTCATTTTGTTACAGAATAAAGTAAATTAAATTTCAACCCCAAACTCTTTATTGCCAGAGTAGAAGCGGATATTGGGAAGAGACCAAGCTAACATTTACTTGGGATCAAGCAAAGTGAACTTGCCTCTCTCCTCCCCAAATAAGAAAAATAGCATACGGCCGGGCACGGTGGCTCAAGCCTGTAATCCCAGCACTTTGGGAGGCCGAGACGGGCGGATCACGAGGTCAGAAGATCGAGACCATCCTGGCTAACCCGGTGAAACCCCGTCTCTACTAAAAAATAAAATTAGCCGGGCGAGGTGGCGGGCGCCTGTAGTCCCAGCTACTCGGGAGGCTGAGGCAGGAGAATGGCGTAAACCCGGGAGGCGGAGCTTGCAGTGAGCTGAGATCCGGCCACTGCACTCCAGCCTGGGTGACAGAGCGCGACTCCGTCTCAAAAGAAAAAAAAAAAAAAAGAAAAGAAAAATAGCATACAATAAAACATTTCCATTATAAGGAGTAACAGTGAAATGCTTTTAAAACAATTATTTGATGTAACAGGTTGTTTGTGAGAAGAACCCAGTAAAGTAGATCTGCAGAGTTCTGCTATTACGGGCAAACAACTTCATTATAATTTTTTTGTTACATTTAAATTTATAATTTGTAAAAAAAAATTGCAAAAAATTAAATCTGGCTAAACATGACTAATGTATTATTGAATAAAATGTATGTTTTATGATGTAAGTATACTTACTATTTCTTCATATTGTTTTTGACAAAAGGATTTTTGGTATTTAACAAGTCTGGAAAAGGAAGAAAAAAACCCCACCATCGGTAGGTTAGCCTACCTATCCTCGTTTTTGAGATATAAAGTCATTGTTGGACACAGCTTCAAGGAAAATGTTATAAATTCAACATCTGCAACTACCTATTAAGGAAAGACATTTTAAAACCAAATGTGGCTGCTGACAAAGGATTCCGGGGGACTGCTGAATAAATGGAGACGGCACAACTGGTAAACGTGGAGAGGTGGGCTGTCAGCACAACTTGCATGTTCATTTTCATTTAAGGCCAGAGAGCTCAACGGTGGGCATTATGTGGTGTATCTAAAGATGACCTAATTTTACCCTGAAGGCAGGAGGAGAGCTTTTATTTAGTTTTCTTCAAATATCACATGCTTAAAATTAGTATTCTGTGATTACTACTGTATTTGTTATTCACTGGAGACATCTGCATAAATGATGACCAAAAATGTTCTTTCTTTAAAAGCACCAGTGCATAAAGTGTCCCTATCACATCTAATTATATTAATTCAAGTTTTCATTTAAGTAGGTATGCATGGTTTCCAAACAAAAGTTTTTTTCTTTAGGATTTGGGGGTGGGCTCATCAGCCCTTCTTGGCTTCCACCCTGGTCCCCAGATCTACACCCCTTTTCACAATGCAGTGGGCATGCCGGGTTGCAGGCTGCTCCTTAACTATGGAAGCAAATCAATAGCAGCTGAATGCCATCTGCTTCGGGCCGCAGAACAGAACCAAAGTGTAAGCCATGCATCTTCCCTTATTGAAAGGTTATTTTATGCAAGTAAACAATTCATCGTCTTCTTGCACGCTTGATGCTCATTTACCACTTTGATCAATAAAATATGCAAAACAACAAAAAAATTGAATCCTAAGAGTAGTTCTGATGCCAGCGTGATAGTTAATCAATACCTGGCCTCTGTTCACGAGGGCAAGTGGTGGGGGTACTACTATTGTAACCTGTGAAATCCAGAGTGGTAGACGTAGCTCTTTCAGAAAAGACTGTTTTAGAAGGGATACATTACATTTATCCTGTAGATTACATAGAATACATTCTCATTGAATTAAATCAAAACACTAACATCAACAGGCTTGAATGTTACTGATTCAAGCCAGTACTTCCCAAAGCCTGAGAAAAAGTAATTTTGGTTTATATGCCTTTTAGAATTTCAAAGACAAATATTGGATGAGATCACTGACATGGGCCTTTGGACAGCAACCTTTTCAGCTCTTTCTCAGCTCAGCCTTATTAAGTCTTGGTTTTCAATGTATTCATGTTTCAGGTGAACTCAGTTTTTCTTGTAAAAACAAACTGCTGTGGGAATTTCTTGTGCACAGTGTTTCTTTCAGTCATACCACAAGCTGCCTTATTATATTAAACCTCTTGACAATTGATTCAAGCAGAACACTTTCTCCCAACAAAGAAAACTATATCATCTCACAGATGCTACCGTATAAAAGCCCTCGATTGAAGACTGTTTCCTAGCAAAACTGAAAACACTAAAAATGCGGGGAACTTTTCCATTTTAACTGGACATCTCCAGCTGAACTGTGAATTCTAGGGTAGCACAGGAATAAAAATAAGATAAATTAGATATCTTTCTACAAAGTCTAACAAGCAGTTTGATAGAAAAAAAATATAGTGCCATGTGAAATTAGAACTGCCCCTGAGAAGATGCCTTTTGTTTTAGCATGTTTTTAGATTTTCTGCATGCTATAAAGTGACAAGTTACCTATTAATCAAATACTCCTTACTTTTCCAGATAACTATTACAAAACAGTTCAAAACCTAATCTTGTTGTTCTTTACCCTGGTCTACTAAATTTATCACACTTGTAAACACTTCTCTAATCATTAGATATAATTTGTGTTATTCAATGAACATATTTTGTCCTAGTTTTTCAAATGTATACCAAAGTGCATTGTTAAAGATCTAAATAATACATGGGAAAAATGAGTAATGCTATTTGTTATATAGGAGAAAGGAAAATAAGTATGAAAAGTCTTACCAGGATATCTTTCATATGAGGGAAAAAACCAATGACAGACTCCACCAAATTCTTATCAATGTTTGTATATCATTTCACATCAAAGACTATTACAAATACTTTACAAAATATTTAGCTGAGACTAAAATTTTCCCCAAAGTTCTCCATTATGAAACAGGCTAAATTTTATGGTGATTGTGGAAAGTAATTTCCTTGTGATATTCCTATCGTCATAAGAACTCAAACAATAGGATTCTCTATTTCCAGCTATTACTTTAAAATCATAATCTTAGAAGTATAACTAATTCCTCTACTCTGATGTTTAAATACTATATATTCTTAACAACTTAAATACTTATTTAAGTCAAAAAATTGTGATGACATTAGCAGCAACAGCATGACTATAGAAGCGCAGTAGCTTTGAGTCAACCAGCAGCAAGGGTATAATTTAAAGGCAGAAATTTCCAGTGCATGCACCGTTAGCCACAGTGAACCTGTTACTGCTCTAAAGGGAATTGTTCGCCTCTTATTAGATTTTCTACAGCACAGCCATAAGTGATAAATGTACTGCTGTACTCACTGTCAAGTTAATCAATGCTGCCAAAGTTTTGTTGACCTAACAGTAATCCATAAAGTGAGCAGCATTTTCTCTATCCCTATGACATCCCAGTCCACAGAAGGACTACGAATCCAAAAGTAGCTTCGTATGAGAAAGTGTGTGTATTGGGAAGGGGTGGGGGTGGGTTGGAGCAAGAGAGAGTTGATAGATTGGGTAATTTTAAAAATTAGCAGGTATTATGGGTCCCCTGTTCTGATGAAAAAGCATTTAAGACCACAGCCACAAGTAAAAATTCACTTCTAATGTTTAAAACCCTAATAAATGAATAACTCTATGAATAAAAGATGATTTCTTCCACAACCCCATTTCTTTACTTCAAAGCAAAACAAAGTACACCAACCCACACCTTCAAGAATCTCAAAGCAAAATAACCATTCCTACTATATGGTCTATGCCTGTCTACAGTGCAACGCACTACCAAATCCAGTACAGGGCATCAGTAATAAGAATGGTAATGTGGGTAACAAAAAAAAATCTAAATTTTGCTCCACTGTAAATCAGAGCATGTGAAAGACATACCATTACAAAAGGGAAAAGAAAGGAAACAACAGGAGAGGAAAAGCTGTCCTGCAAACAAACCGCTGCCATGCTCTCACAAGCAATTATAGACATATGAAATATGAATTGCAATTGATTTTTCTTCCTGGGGTCACTGTGCTCTGTGTTTTATGCACTCTAGGCATTTATTTGGGCAGCAAACTGACAAGTTTTTGTAGAATGACCTCAGCAGTGTTATCTGTGCTCAATCACAGGGACTTCATTGTGGCTTCTCTTCCTCGACACTTGTCCCTCCCGAAAACTCACTGGCAAGGGATTCCTTGATAAAGACATGGAACAATACAATTACTGGTGTAAAGGGCTGGCAGAACCTGACCAGGGGATGCTAGCAACCTTTGGTGTGCCAATGAAAAATAAATAGCATCAATCTGGAAGAGTGACTTTCATCCTTGTACTTCTACAGCAAATTCTCTTATTTGGCTAGTGATAACACGGCACAATTACTAAACTCATGTTATTTGTCTTGCTAATAAGAAGAATAACAACAGGAAGTTGTGGCTATGAGAAAAAATACCACAGATTTATTATACTTAAATAGCACTTTAAACAACTCCAATCACAAAAAGATAAGATAGATCTTTTTGCCTGTTTTTTGTTTTTGTTTTATGACTGAGTGATTATAAGATTTCCCACAATTTTGGTCTTCACAGACCTCCAAATTGTGAATGTTACTGATCAGAAGACAAACTATTAAAAAAAAGGGTCTCTGGAGAATTTCCTGTATTTCTTCCTATATCAGCCATAGGTGTTGGACATCTTTCCTTATAAGAATACATACATTTAAAGCATTCTTTTGAACTTCCATGGAGCATTTTATAAATCTTTCCACTATATGAATATTCCAATACATTTTTAACCAAATCCCCTCTTATTGGGCAATTTTAAAATTATATTGCAATGAAAATGCCTTACATACAGCACAGCCAAATTATGTAAGAATACTTGTAGGATAGATTCATAGAGAAGAAATTGCCAAGTTAGTTTCTCAAAAGGTTGCTACAATTTCAGTTCCCTTAAAGGTATATGGGAATGATTATTCCTTTGTACTCTTACCAATGATGGGTACAAATGTTTTGTTTTAATCTTTGTAGATCCAAAAGTTAATACATTATCACATTTCTTGATTAATCAAGTATCTTTTCCCCTGTTTACTGATCATTTATAATGATTTTTAAATGAATGAATTCTGCCAATTTTCTTATTAGACTGCCTTCCTCCTAATGATTTGTAAAAGCTCTTTGCATATCATAGGAATTAGACCTTTGTCATATGTCTTGAATATATTTTTTCAGTCTTTTTGTCCTTGGATTTGAATTTGTGGTGACATTTTTGCTGTACATAATTTAAAAGTATTTATGCAGCTTAATTTCAAAAGTTGAATATATCAAGTAATACAGAAATATCCCTATCAATGTAGAGAATACAATGAAATACTACATAATGAAATCATGCAGACATGACTCATTTAAATATAAGATTATGTCCCAAGCTATCAAAGAACAAAAAAAGTGTTTACTTTTAGCAAACAAAAAGAAGGATTAAAATAATATCAAATATCATCAGAACCAAAATATCTATCTGGCAGCCTTGGGACAACAATCAAGAAGGACTGAGCTCAAGTTAGATGACACTGTGGGGAGCACAGATGGGTGACATACAGGACTGGTAATCTGGTGTGGAGAACTAAGACCTATAACTGGTAATCTGGTGTGGAGAACCCTAATAGCTATAACAGAAGGAAAAATGTGATGGGGTATTGGTCAACTAAAGTGTATTAGCATTTAGGAATAGCACACCTGGGTGTGGAGAATCAAGAAAAGTCTGAGCTGACATTGATTCTCAAGAGCCCAAAATATCACTGTGGGCCTCCAGTTAAAGTAGGGGCTTATGGAGGTCAGGGAATTCATGGAGTGCTAGGTCCACTGGTTCCCTGGACTCATCCTGTGGTCATTTCCCCAATGCCAGAATGCGTAATTGGTATAGACATGCTCAGCAGCTGGCAGTACCCGCATATTGGCTCCCTGGCTGGTAGGGTGAGGGCAATTATGGTGGGAAAGGCCGAATGGAAGCCATTAGAGCTGCCTCTACCTAGAAAAATAGTAAATCAAAAACATCGTATCCCTGGAGGGATTACAGAGATTAGCGCCACCATCAAGGACTTGAGAGATGCAGGGGTGGTGATCTCCACCACATATCCATTCAACTCTCCTATTTGGCCTGTGCAGAAGACAGATGGATTTTGGAGAATGACTGTATTAGCGTAAGCTTAGCCAAGTGGTAACTCCAACTGCAGCTGCTGTGCCAGATATGGTTTCATTGCCTGAGCAAATTAACACATCTCCTGGTACCTGGTATGAAGCCATTGATTTGGCAAATGCCTTTTTCTCCATTTCTGTCCATAAGGCCCACCAGAAGCAATTTGCCTTCAGCTGACAAGGCCAGCAATACACCTTCACTGTCCTACCTTGGGGTACATCAACTCTCTGATTTTGTGTCATAATCTTGTTCACAGAGATTGTGATCACTTTTCGCTTCCACAAGGTATCACACTGGTCCATAACATCGACAACATTATGCTGACTGGATCCGGTGAGCAAAAAGTAGCAAGCACATTGGACTTATTGGTGAGACACTTGCATGCCAAAGGTTGAGAAATCAATCTGACTAAAATTCAGGTACTTCTTACCTCAGTGAAATTTCTAGGGGTCCAGTGGTGTGGGGCCTGTTGAGATATTCCTTCTAAGGTGAAGGATAAGTCGTTGCACTTGGCCCCTCCTACAACCAAGAAAGAGGCACAATGCCTAGTGGACCTATTTGGATTTAGGAGGCAGCACATTCCTCATTTGGGTGTGCTACTCCAGCCCATTTGTTGAGTGACCCAAAAGGCTGCCAGTTTCGAGTGGGGTCCAGAACAGGAGAAGGCTCTGCAGCAAGTCCAGGCTGTTGTGCAAGTTGCTCTGCCGGTTGAGCCATATGACCCAGCAAATCCAATGGTGCTTGAGGTGTCAGTGGCAGATAGGGATACTGTTTGGAGCCTTTGACAGGCCCTCATAGGCGAATTACAGCAAAGCCCTCTAAGATTTTTGGAGCAAGACCCTGCCATCATTTGCAGATAACTACTCTCCTTTTGAGAGACAGCTCTTGGCTTGTTACTTGGTTTTGGTAGAAACCGAACACTTGACTATGGGTCGCCAACTTACCGTGCAACCTGCACTGCCTATCATGAGCAGGGTACTTTTTGATCCATCTAGCCATAAGGTGGGTCATGCACAGCAGCTTTTCATCATTAAATGGAAGTGATATATACATAATCAGGCTTGAGCAGGTCCTGAAGGCACAAGTAAGTTACATGAGGAAGTGGCTCAAATGCCCATGGTTGCCACTACTACCACCCTGCCTTCTTCTCCCCAGCCTGCACCAATGGCTTCATAGGGAGTTCCCTATGATCAGTGGAAGAGATGACTAGGTCCTGGTTCACAGATGGTTCTGCATGATATGCAGGCACCACCTGACAGTGGACAGCTGCAGCACTACGGCCCCTTTCTAGGACATCCCTGAAGGACAGCGGTGAAGGGAAATCTTCCCAGTGGGCAGAACTTTGAGCAGTGCACCCTGGCTGTGCACTTTGCATGGGAGGAGAAATGGTCTGATGTGTGATTATATGCTGATTCATGGGCTGTAGCCAATGGTTTGGCTGGATGGTCAGGGACTTGGAAGAAGCATGATTAGAAAATTGGTGACAAAGAAATCTGGGGAAGAGTTACGTGGATGGACGCCTCTGAGTGGTCTAAATCTGTGAAGATATTTATATCCCATATGAGCGTTCACAAAAAGGATGACCTCAGCAGAGGAGCATTTTAATAATCAAGTGGATAGGATGACTCGTTCTGTGTAAACCACTCAGTCTCTTTCCTCAGCTATCCTTGTCATTGCCCAATGGGCCCATGAACAAAAGTGGCCATGGTGTCAGGGATGGAGATCATGCATGGGCTCGGCAACATGGACTTACGCTCAGCAAGGCTGACCTAGCTATGGCCACCACTGAGTGCCCAATTTGCCAGCAGCAGAGACTATCACTGAGCCCACAATATGACACCATTCCTTGCGGTGATCAGCCAGCTACTTGGTGGCAGGTTGATTATACTGGACCTCTTCCATCATGGAAAAGGCAGAGGTTTGTCCTTCCAGAATAGACACTTACTCTGGACATGGGTTTGCCTATCCTGCACACAATGCTTCTGCCAAGACTACCATCTGTGGGACTGGCAAACTGGATAAAGAGTCAAGACCCATCAGTCTGCTGTCTTCAGGAGACCCATCTCACATGCAGAGACATACATAGGCTCAAAATAAAAGGATGGAGGAAGATCTACCAAGCAAATGGAGAACAAAAAAAAGCAGGGGTTGCAATCCTAGTCTCTGATAAAACAGACTTTAAACCATCAAAGATCAAAAGAGACAAAGAAGGCCATTACATAATGGTAAAGGGATCAATCCAACAGGAAGAGCTAACTATCCTAAATATATATGCACCTAATACAGGAGCACCCAGATTCATAAAGCAAGTCCTTAGAGACTTACAAAGAGACTTAGACTCCCATACAATAATAATGGGAGACTTCAACACTCCACTGTCAACATTAGACAGATCAACGAGACAGAAAGTTAACAAGGATATCCAGGAATTGAACTCATCTCTGCACCAAGCGGACCTAATAGACATCTATAGAACTCTCCACCCCAAGTCAACAGAATATACATTCTTCTCAGCACCACATCACACTTATTCCAAAATTGACCACATAATTGGAAGTAAAGCACTCCTCAGCAAATGTAAAAGAACAGAAATTATAACAAACTGTCTCTCTGACCACAGTGCAATCAAACTAGAACTCAGGACTCAGAAATTCAATCAAAACCGCTCAACTACATGGAAACTGAACAACCTGCTCCTGAATGACTACTGGGTACATAACGAAATGAAAGCAGAAATAAAGATGTTCTTTGAA